>NW_014557636.1:0-985 GCF_001313825.1 Dinoponera quadriceps | reverse complement strand
AAATTCGTTCGCTGTCATACTTGGGAATGGAATCGGCGATGTCTTTGAGACGTATGGGAGAGTAATCATTATGGGAAGCGGGAGAGGGAGCGCGAGGTATTTCAAATAGCGTATGCTGAGGCTCGTTGCTAGTAAATAAGTTTGATTGCGTGTTTTGTTGCATATTGGTATCTATCGTGAATGGGGCGCTTTGATTTCCTTTAAATTTGTACATCTCTTGCCTTAGAGAACTCGTTTATTGTTGAAGGGAAGTTACTAATTGCATTAAACTGTGAATGGAACTCGATACTTCTTGCATATCGACTGTTGTGATTTTACTTCTTTCAAATTCTTCTTATTGTCTGTCTAAATCTAGTTGTTGTGTTTGAATTGACTCTGATTGATTTTGTAATAGGCGCCTTTTAGCTATAATTTGTTCCGTTATAATTTCGGCTTCCTCTGTTGTATAAAAGGCTATNGTAAACTAATGGAAATTCACGTTTCGGTTTGAATTTTTGACCAAATACGCTTAAGCCACGAGAAAAGGTAAAAGAGATCTATCTGCGGTCGAAACTTTCGTGCTTGCGTGTAGTATGCAAAGTGACGTGATTGTCGAGTGAATTTTGGGTTTCCTTACGTTAAATTGTAGACGGATGTAAAATATAGAGTGTGATTGAAATATTCATCTTTATTACGTTATTTTCATGCGTCATGTCACGTCCTCGGGCCCCCGGGATCGAGAACGCGATGCTCTCTTTTAGTTTTGGGCCTACCTGCATTCACCGGCAATAACCCGGGAAGGTTGAGAGCGCCCGCCGTGTACTGGTAGGTTTATAGAGGGGAAAAAGGGAAGGGGGGAGATGAATTGACAGTCGATGAGTGAAAACTGAGTTGTTGCTATCGTTATTTCATAATTGAATGTTGGTTGACTTTGAACGGTTTGTCGTAGTTTGTGGAGATTAGAATTAAAAGTCTGAGATTTAGAATCTTGAAAGAATTTTGAATT
>NW_014557635.1:0-990 GCF_001313825.1 Dinoponera quadriceps | reverse complement strand
TAAACTTTTTGGAGCTCTCGATGAGCTTCAGCCGCCGTTTTCTTCGAATAAAATAAAAAAATCAACACTTCCCGCAAATAACGATTATTTGGCACAAAATCAGACATTTTCATACAACCAAAAATATATGACGCCAAAACAAAATCACTAACGTGTCAAAGCGGTTTGTTTACAATATGTCTATGCTTGCTTCATAATGTTTTGGATATGTCAAAATCAACCAACACTTACTGCTGGAGCCATATATTGACAAACAGCGGGAACTTAGTTGCGCACCTAATACATTACAAGTTTTATCAACAATATTACTGAATTAAAGCACAAAAAGCTCAAAAACTTTACAATGGCTGAAAAAGTTCGCAATGGCTCAAAAAGTTCATAACTGGCTCAAAATGTTCACCGCTGGCTCAAATTGTTTGCAGCAGGCTCAAGACATTCACAACGGCTTAGAAAGTTCACAATGGCTCAACCAGTTTNGCTCAAAAAGTTCATAAAAGGCACAAAGTTCATAATTTTCTTCAGGCGCAGAATTTCAGGTCAATAGAAGAAGAGCATCACTGGGGCACCAAGAAAAAGAGGATAAAGTAAAATCACGAATATTTCACGTGCAAAAAGGTAGGGTGCGACCTTTTTCTGAGCGGCTGCCGTCAAACAAGCTTGTCCTAAATTCAAGTGCGGCCCTTTCGTTGATTATCGCTACTAGACTAGCTGAAAATAGACATGGCGAAAAGTCAATCCTAACCAACCGAGAGCTGCTACTACGCGAAAAGGAAGTGTTCGGATACTCGCTGAGAGACCAAACCGCGCGCGCGTGTTTTCTCGCGAACGGCATCGCGCGATCGCGCATCAAGGCACACGACTGCAATCTGATCTGTCCGGAATACGTGCTCGCTGTTGCATTGTTTTTGGACGCACGTATATCTGAGTACAATTCGCAAAAATATAATTACATTGTGAGCAAGTGATCGGACGCTCTAGTACTCTGTTCCT
>NW_014557634.1:0-1638 GCF_001313825.1 Dinoponera quadriceps | reverse complement strand
TCACTAAATAAAATCGTACATCCTAAACTTCAAAATCCCCCCGAAAGAGCTCCCGTTTCTATCTCGCTGTCTTTTAACATCCTTCCCATTAGGAAAAAGAGACGTGTGAATGATTACGACGCGCGAGACGATAACGCCTCTGACTCTGAGTCCGACGAGCCGCGCACGCGACCGCGTAAAATAAGTCTCCGCCCGCGACCAGCTCCCGGCGCTCAACGAGATAAATCATTGATTGCCTTGCGCCTCCGTAGTTGTCAACTTCCTATACCGACCTCACCCCCTGAGATAGTTAACTCTCCTGACTCCCCCGAGTCACCTTCAGATGAACCGCCTCTCGATATTCATCCTAAATCACCCGAACCTCCTAATCTTCTTAATCTCCTCATCTCCTCACGATACACGCGGCAGCAACGATGACGACCAGCCGACGCCGTTACCGCCACATTTAGCTGACCGTACTCCTCTCTCTCCGCCCTTCCTACCTCCGGCTCTTAAACCGCTCTCGGCCATTCCCTCTACTTCTATCCATCCGTCAGTAGACTCTCTCCCTCCTTCCATCTCTCCTACTCCCGGCCCTTATCCGGCCCCGCACGCATCACGCAGCTCTCCCGAACGTGTCGACGCGAACTTCAAAAAGAACTCTCTTTTACGGAATCATTAGAGCACGCGAACCTCGACGATTAAACAGAATCCAAAGAATCCGAATCGCTTTCCGAAAACGACGAAGAATTCTCAACTCCACGTCACCTTGACACACTTATCATTAAAGAAAGCAGAGACGATATACTCGCTCACAGGGATAACATGGTTGTGTTATTCGCTGTCGACGCGTATCCGTGCGATAAAGGCGCACAGCTGTTAGCCGGTGCTAACCGAATACCATTCCTCCACGAATTGATTCTCGGTCGAGGCCTAGTGTTTCCTTTCGAAGACACCGGGAAGAATTTAATAGTCCTTTCAGTTAAAGAAAGACGATCAGTACAATCATATTTTGAAATTTTAACTGAATCATTCCGTTTATTATTGGATACCTTGCTAGAGCTAAATTAAAAATCTTTTTGTATCGCAAAGACCGAAACTCTCGACGACGTCTATTGGAGCGCCATCCGCGAATTGCTAGAAAATACTTTCGCCGAAAGATCGATTGTAATCACGATTTGTTTAGGGCTTACCACATGTCCCCCGGAGGACGGACAAGCACGAATTATACACGAAAATCATGCCTCCATTTTCGCTGGGCATAAAGGGGTTACAAAAACATATAATCGTGTTCTGCAAAATTTCTACTGGAACCATCTAAAGCAACAAATACAAGAATATATTCGGCAATGCCGCACTTGTCAGATGAAAAAATTAGTCCGCCTTAAAACACGTCAACCAATGATCCTGAACGTCACTCCTGGTGCCGCCTTTGATAAAATCGCACTGGACATTTTGGGACCATTGCCTAAAACGCGTAATGAAAGAATTTATTTACTCACTATCAAAAACCTACTCACTAAATATTCTATCGCTGTTCCGTCAGCTCATTTCACTGCCGAATCTACCGCCTCCGCATTTGTTAATAATTTTATATGCAGATTTGGCTTTCCTAAAGCAATTCTTACAGATCAAGGAACGAATTTCATAGGACGCGTA
>NW_014557633.1:0-473 GCF_001313825.1 Dinoponera quadriceps | reverse complement strand
GAAACTCATAATCGAAAATAACATGAATTTTTTACTTATCTTTAGTTTATAAAATTTAATCTACAAAAGGCAATTCGACAGATAATCACAAACCAAAACGTGCGTCTGAAAGGCTGATGGCGTACCTTCACAATAAAAAAAGACAAAGAACTGTCAAAGTGAAGTATCAGAGATATCGGGTAACAAACCTGGAACATGAAGTAATCGAACATTTCATATTTAATGACTTAATAGTTAACAGATAGCGCCAAAACTTTATGTGACAATTAGGTACATTGGTACCAACCTACAACAAAAAATTTATTTTCACATCTTTAACGCAGGCTTTTAAAATGAACCATTCCTGGTACTTATTTGACAAAATGTATACAACGTCACGTGGTGGAAAGTATTTCTCGCGCGAGAAATGCCCGGAACACCGGAAACCGCGGAAAGAAAGCCGTCGCCTGGCAGGTGGTCCAGGTACGCTGTAG
>NW_014557632.1:652-1463 GCF_001313825.1 Dinoponera quadriceps | reverse complement strand
ACGCGATAGGCGGAATACTCAGTCAGGGAGAAATAGGTAGAGATCTTCCATAGCATACGCATCACGATTACTAAATCCAGCTGAACAGAACTATTCAACCATAGAAAAAGAACTCTTAGCTATCGTATACAGCATACAACATTTCCGCCCATACTTATACGGCCGTCAGTTTAAATTAGTTACGGACCACAGACCGTTGGTATGGTTGCATTCCGTAAAGGATCCGAATTCGCGTTTAGTTAGATGGCGACTTAAACTCTTAGAGTACGAGTACGAGGTAGTTTACAAGGCCGGCAAGATCAATGGGAACGGCGATGCCCTTTCCAGGAATCCACCTCGTCCAAACCTACTGCCTCTCACAACTAACCACAAATCCTCTGACTCCGAAGAATCCCTATTCTCCAATCGCATCCGTGACAGAAATCCATTTAATCCAGAGATCGACGTCGCACATAACAACTCAGACAATGAGAACGCCAACAACTTCAACAGTAATGATCTAGACGAAGAGCACCTGGAACAAGACGACGCGAGCAGCACGTCGGACAGCCCGAGACGCAGCACGGACGACGAAATATTTGACCAAGTTAATGAACCCTACCGGTTCCCAACGGGCAGCACGCTCGAAATCAAGGACAATTTCATAACAAGGAAGGACGCTAGATTCGTGTTCGTTACGCAAAAAGGCGACCCTTGCGACCAAGGAGCCCAACTACTGAAGGATCATAACCTGTTGCCTACCCTATCCGATGCCACGCTAGGAAGAGCGCGCGTTATATCGGACAAAAGCACAACAACGATCCTCATGATA
>NW_014557632.1:0-469 GCF_001313825.1 Dinoponera quadriceps | reverse complement strand
GCAAAACCAACATCGAAGACATACCTTTCCCTACAATCGAAACCCTAATTAAAACCCATTTCGAAGACATTCCGACCAAGATCCTCTTCTGCACTAATAAAATCCAGATCCCTCCCCCGTCAGACAGAACCAGAATCATCGAAGAACATCACGCAAGCACGATAGGCGGACATAAAGGTATCACGAAAACCTACCTACGAATAAAAGGAAAATACCAATGGCCTAAACTCAAAAGCGACATACAAAACTTTATACGTAACTGCCGGAATTGCCAGCTAAAGAAACTGGTACGAACCAAGACCAAGCAGCCAATGGTACTAACGGCCACACCCAAGGAAGCCTTCGAGAAAATCTCTATGGACGTCATGGGACCCCTACCTACTACATCCTCCGGCAACACCTATATCCTCACAATACAAAATCTCTTAACTAAATACTCCTTAGCAATTCCCTTAAAACAGGCAAACGC
>NW_014557631.1:10087-19156 GCF_001313825.1 Dinoponera quadriceps | reverse complement strand
AATATTTTGTACAAAAATTCATCTATAAAAAATAAAATATCGTTGTAATGATTTGTAATATAAATCTAAGTAATTGCGTGATTAATTTTTAAAATGAAGTATAAAAAAAACAAATTGTCTGAAAGGCAAATAAATTAAAAAAAAAAATTTGATTATATTGCAATATCAACAATATGTCTATTACACAATGTAAGTAATGTACCAACAATTACAAACAATAAAAATGAATGAATCAATCAATCTATTTAAATATAAGAAATCAGCCTGTAAATTTATGTTCAAAATCCCATTGGTGGAAACAAAAAACAAGAAGCCTCCAATCAATTGTATTCAAAGTATTTAAATATGTGACAAAATGATTCAAACATTTTATCTGTAAATATTTGTGCATCATTGGTAAGGAAAAAATTAAACCTATAAATATGTGGCTGCCATTGTTTCTTCTTTTTCTTCAAGATTTGATAACATCAACCAAGTTATTTATCTTTTTCATTCGACGAGAGATTTTGTTGTGCTGCTGCTATTCTTGCATTTTGCGATTGTTTAAATCTTAAAAACTTAAGCCAAGCTTCTTCGGATACAAAATCAGAGCTGGTCATATATTCCACTTTGTTTTCATGGGTGAATTTTACTCTTTTTATTGACCCTTTACTTTGCTTCATCAGTTTCCTACTAAAATATCATCATATTGGGTATGATATCCTATTGATACGCTTAAATTTCACATGTAAAATAAATATTGTTACCTTTTCTTTGTATTGCAAACATTATTAACGATACTGCACAAATTAATATCTTCTGTATTTATTGTTGTGTCATCAAAATTTGGAGAAACTAGAGCAGATTCTCTTTCACGATGTTCATTGCTTGAGTTATTACACATAGATTCATGAACAATATTAACTTTTGGTACAGTTTCTTTTTTAATTGTTGTTGATTTATCAACTGTTGATGCTGAACCAGCCTCTTCAATACTGATGTTATTTAGGGATACTTTCAATGGGAGTGCATTGGATATCAATCTTTTTCTGCATTTTTCTCCATCCAATTCAAAGAAACTGTCATTGCTAAAATAATCACTGCAAATATATGCTGTTTTCACTTCAAAATACAAAGGTAGTTGAAGTATATTCAACCATTTACGTCTTATATCTACATCCTTCGGTAGCCTACAACATTTACATATTTTTTTAAATGTAGGAAAAAATAACATATAATTATTTGAGGTTACGTATTTGTACTTTCTTACGAGTGAAAACTGCGGTTACATCCAGGATTAGACTCTGTCTTGCATTTCAAACAATGCCTCATTTTTAAACAAATCGCGTCTAATTATTATTTTGTTAACGTTCGAATATTTAACGAATTTTAATTCTACACATGTGCACGCATATTTACAAAACGAAATTTTAGTCTGCTTTCTCCCCTCCTGACGTCGCGTGGTCGTCTTGGTAGCTCATTGTAACAACTAATCACAGCGCTCAACTAGAAAGAGACAGATAGGACACTCGGCATCCATCTCTCTCTTGACCTCTATCACTTCCACTTACAGGTAGCATATATCCCTTGTTCCCTCTATTCTTATATCTCTATGCGTTAACATCTCAAGCATTATTACCGCCAAATTCTAGGATCTGACGACGTGTACTGCATTGTCTTCTGTCGTTTCTTTCAATATTATAATACGCCTAATACACTTTCGCTAATTATGACACTAGAATTTATATGCGTTGCAGCATTCCCATTATTTGCGTGCGTGACGACAAAGTTTATGGCTTCTTTCTTTGCGACCGCTAAGATATTGGCGTTATTCGAAAAGCATTAATTAGTTCATATCCTATTCTACGGGAAATAATGTTTTGTAATAATGATACGACTAATATATCTTCATTAATAAAAGCATGGAAACGCGTGTACTTTCCAACATCCCGATTATTCGCGTGCGCGACAATAGGGTTTATGGCTTTTTTCTCTGCAATCGTTGAAAATATTGGCGTTGTTCCAAAAGCATTGAAATCTTCAGTGTCCCTTGAGTTGAAATTAGTGATTTATGATGATACGATTAATATACTTACGTTAACGAAGGCATTGAATCATGTGAACCTGGTGTCGATTATTCTTTTCCGTTCTATCTATTTTTACAGCGTAAAGTAGGGGTATCTCGGGAAGTACGGATTCCTTTTTTTATATATATAATTGGGAGGCAGACGGACGTCGGGCAAGCGTTATCGTGAAAGGGATAAGATTACGATGACGCGCCGTGGGTTTCCCAACGTATCTGTCATCTCATCCGCCGTTACGTAAGGCGCATAGTTTCGTTGCATCCCGGGTACCGCGGGAGCAACAAATTCCTTTTTATAATCAGGAAATAGGCGGATTTGGGTAAGCGCTATCATAAAGAGAATGTAATTATACGATACNACCAGTAATCAGAAGGAGCAATGTCCAGCGAATACGGTGGGTGTGGTAAAATATCCCACTTGAGCGTTTTCAAATAATTTTTTACGACTTTTGCGACATGAGGCCGAGCGTTATCATGCAGAAGAATAACTTTGTCATGTCTTTGCTCGTATTCCGGCCGTTTTTCTCGTAATGCACGGCTCAAACAAATCAATTGTAGCCTATACCGATGGCCTGTAATGGAATCGCCAGGTTATAGCAGCTCATAGTATACAATATCTTTTTGGTTCCACCAGATACACAGCATGACCTTCGAACCACGAATATTCGGCTTTGGTGTTAATGTTGAGGTCGATGGCAACGATTGACTTGGGCATAGCGTAGTATTTTTTCTTCTTGGGGTTATCGTAGAATATCCATTTCTCATCCCCAATCACAATCCGATGTAAAAAACCCTTTCTTTGTTGCCTTGGAATCAGCTGCTCGCAA
This sequence comes from Dinoponera quadriceps, assembly GCF_001313825.1. Taxonomy (NCBI): domain Eukaryota; kingdom Metazoa; phylum Arthropoda; class Insecta; order Hymenoptera; family Formicidae; genus Dinoponera; species Dinoponera quadriceps. The sequence continues at coordinate 16,267 of NW_014557631.1, read as the reverse complement.
GTAAAAAATCGATTTTCAACGTCTCTCTGTTTCAGTTCATAAGGCACTCAATTGCCTTGCTTGTGAATCATTCCTATGCTGCTTAGTTAACACAAAATTTGACATATTCAACACAGTAAAAAACAGGGGTTTTGTATGAAACTCAAAGCGATATAAACTGAATATTATTGACAGATGTCTAACCTCTCTGAAACCACTGAAATCAGCTGTCACTATGAAACATTCATAACAGCCAGAGCCATCTTTTGAGAATGGACCGAACTAATTTGTACTCCCAATATTTTATATAAAATTTACTTTATCTTACATTTTTCTTGTATGCTTTCTTTCTCTTCATCGTCAATTTCATTGTCTTGTATATGTGATCCGGCTACAGTGAGAGGTTCCAAGGTTTGTCTGCAAACAACTTTTTCATAACCTGTGACAAAATATATTAAATTTTATCATCAAATTTAAATGTATATTAAATCATATGTATATCTTTATATCAAGTTAGTATAAGTTAGTATACAACACCTTCAGGTATTCCTACTCTTTTTGATTGCTTCCACTTTTTTATTGTATGACCTATCTTAGATTTATAAGTTTGTTTTAAAGCTTGGGACTTGGTTGCACATTTTACACCTGATACCTTATATCCATTTTTTTTTGCATAATTTGTACTACTTTATTCTAATATTGTTTAACTATACCTTTCCTATTAAATTTTTTTTTATACCGAGAATATATTTCTAATAATAACAGAGTTTCTGCCTTATTCCATACATGCATATCTTGAATAATTAAATAATTAAATAAAGAATATCAGAATATAATATTTTGAAAATTCAATAATTCATTTAAGTTTGTACATCAATACTCAGTTATCTTCTGTACATTCAACACTACTTTCAGAAGTAGTGGTATTTTTTGAAATAGATGAAACCATGTATTATTAACTGAAAATCTATTTTACTATATCTATATATGTATTATAATATTACCAGAATTGTTACCTATTGCGATATGATATGTTATGACGATTCAATGTTGCATTGCAATCTGTTGCATCATTTTATTGCATTATGCTTTTTATTGTTCTTGCTTTGCTTCTTTCAATAATATCATAACAAAATTCATGTCTATAAATATGAAACAAAAGCAATATTTCATGAAAATGTAATTATTATCAGTGTAACGATGCATCTCCCCGGAGAACATCGCGGCTGACCGACCAACTGTCGGATCGTCGGCATGTCGAAAACACGGCGGAAGCGGTATAAACCACCCCGCGGGCGTTACCGCCGAATTATCACGATTAGCACCCGTACAGTGCAGCTATTCTGCACCCGTCTTTCCACCGCACCAGTTGAAATTGTCCGCCGAGCCCACTGTTCCGCAAGAAGCACGATACCGAGTGCCCTCCACTCCGGGGCTCGACCGGTGCGAGCACAGCTCCGTACTCATCTCTAGCGGCGAAACATGTTACCGGCACCGAATGCGCCCAACCGCGGAGTACCTATCGCGAGATCATAACGCGTCCAGCAAGTGCATTCCGCTACATGCACTCTGGTCATTTACCACAGTATCTTAACTATAGAACCAACGACGCGATTTTCGTATTTATCAACATAGCTACGTCAAACGCACCCGGAAACCCGCGAGCAAAACACCGCACCCGCTCCCCATCGTCGCGCTAAGCGCAGACACCGCCTCGCACCGATTGCCATAGGTATATCTTCGCATACACACGGCGCCTGTTGTTCCGCGAAATTAATACACCGGAGTTCCGGCTAGACCGTAAAGAGGAATACCGCAAAACACGAGATGGCTCGTGTACACAAATACCACGACAATATTTACATCTGTCACTCCCTTCGGATGCTTGAAATTAAAGCTCCGCATAAACGCACTCGATCCAACATCTGTACTGAGCAACTCAGACATATAGCCGAATAAAAGGAAAATTAATGCACTTCGCTCGTTCACTCACTCACTCATACACGCACTCACACACACACACACACTCCTAGCTCATTAACCACTAAGAACGCCTGGCAATCCGGCGAGCAATCCCGAGACCAGTAACATTGCCGACTTGAAAGTTCTCCGCCGGATACCCTCTTGACCCCGCAGGGTCAGAGGATCCTGCAGCAAACAACGAGAGCACGGTCAACCATACCGAATGACCGCCCTACCCCGACCAGGTACTGTCCGATATCACTAAAAGGGAGGGCGGTCACATCAGATAATCAAATTTTGTTACAATGACTGCATTTAGCACAGAAAACAGCTTAGTTTTGAACTGTACTAGTTCATAATTGAACAACACTTATTAGTTCATACTTTTTCGATGTATTTATAATGAAATTCGGCATATTAAATGTAAAAGAATAATGTTAAAAAATGGGGTAATTATTTAGTTTAGCTACGCCAGCACAAATATGAATTAAATAACACTTATTCAACGCGTTTTTGCACGAAACGAAAGAATCTGGAAGAAAAAAAGTGTCGCTCTGCCCCGCAAAGTAAGTTATTAATTGTCAAAGTTGACGACTTGACAGATTAGGAAACCTGTCATACAGACAAAATGTTACGATATGAGCATGCTTCGTGGTATTAAATCATGGTATTAAATAAATATAAGTATTAAATCTTCGCCTTACTAAAGTGCGTGCGATAAATCCGTTTTATACTAAAATGAAAACAGTGAAAATTAGCCACAGTGAAAAAAGGTCTCTACGCAAGGCATGTTATTAACTAATAATTTTTTTATATAAAATATTTTTATCTGAATTTATAATTAGTCAATTATTTTTTATATTAGTTTCTATTTAGCAGGCATACCTTGCGTAGGAGTCTATGCTAATCTTCACTGTTTTAATTTTAGTATGAGATAGACTCATCACACATATATTAGTAAGGTGAAATACTGTTTTCATGTTAGTATAAAACAGAGTCATCGCACACTTTAGTAAAGTGAAGATTTAATACTTATATTTATTTAATACCACGAAGCATGCTCATATTACAACATTTCATCGGTATGACAGGTTTCCTAACCTGTCAAGTCGTCAACTTTGACGATTAATAACTCACTTCGCGGGACAGAGCGACATTTTATTCTGCCAGATTCTTTTGTTTCGTGCAAAAACGAGTCGAATAAGTGTAATTTTATCTGTATTTGTGCTGGCGTAGCTAAACTAAATAATTACCAAAAATGACTTAGTAAACATGTTGGGGAAAATTAGCTATTAATGTTGTTCAATAGAAAATGTCAAAAGAGTTGCAAAGTTGTTGGCGGAGCAGCACAAAGTGCTAACTAAATTGTTTTTTTTTTAATATAATTTATATCTTTTCAAAGAAAAGCAAGTAAAGCTTTGTTTTTCAAAAGAACATAAGGTTTAACAAAAGGGCTCTTTTGTTCAAAATAATACAGCAAGTTATATATACGTGTGTGTATATATATTGTGTCGATGCAAATTTTTGCTCGTCACTCAGGCCGTGACCTGGCCGAGGATGAGTTGGAAACTCGCGTCTTCTCATGAGAGAAGGCCACCGAATTTAACAATTTTATCTGTTGTGCGGTGTTTTGCACACGAGAGGTGACCCGCGGCCATAATAATTTTTTTGAGTGTAAGGTCACCCACAACAAGCCAGTGTATTAGACGTAAGAAGACTGGAAGAAATCGGAGTTACCGGGAGGAACCGAGGGCGAACGAGGGTGAGGATTTTAAAGGCGCGGCTAGAGCGACATGTGGAAGGATGCGGGGAAAATCTTCCTTTCCCGGGCGGACGGCTGCCGACGGACAGCGGGGATGGCCATATTGCGCTAAGAAAGGCGCAAAACCCCGGTCGTAGAGCATGCAAGGGAGGATCCCGCGGAAGAACTCAGGATTCCCTCGAACTATTGCGAGCCCAATAGTTGCCGAATGTCATCCCAGGAGAAAACGAGGACAAGCAAGCGTCAAAGTACCAAGTCCAAACGTGAGGCTCCCGCGAGTACCCTTGATACGCGTGATCTAGCCAGGAGAACCAATAGAATGCCACATCGATCGACGCAACAGATCCTTGCGACGGCTGCCTCCTGTGCTAATTGACGAGTTTTGCTCGTCACTGTGCGGCTCGACGGCGAGCAAAGCAGACGTCCCAACTCGAAAGTGAGCGAGCAAAGCTACCGAAATATCGGGACGAGTCCTGAGGAGAGGCGAGCTTCTGGTGGGGAGTGGGTGAGAAAGTGAATCATTATACAGTCGCGGGTGGGAAAATTATTAGAGTTGCATTGTAATTCCGAGTCAGTTGCCGTCGCTTCTCGACGGCATAGACGCGAGCAGTAGACCGGGAATTTGGACTCGTTTAGGGTCCGTCGCGCCCTGAAGGTCGGGACGCGCAGATGTACAAGATTTGGAAGCCACTTCGCAGAGCAACGAGAGGCCGTGCTCGAGAGAGTCCTTAGCGTAGGAATCTCGGAGACTCAGGCGCGAAACTCGGACGCCAGGCAAGACAGCTTTTCGGTTGTAAAGCGACGCGCGTTATTATAGCTACCGTCCAGCGGCTCAGATCCGCCGCATAAAAACATCTCGCGGAACATCTCAGGCGAGAAATCGCTCTCTTTTAATCGCGTTACGGAATCTCCCGTGATATTGATTAGTTGCCTGTATTTGAAAAACCCAGGCTAATTAAATTATTGTTATTTATATGTTAATCTCGTTTTTTAATTTATTATCTCTCCTGACTCCTGTCCGATGTGTCCGCGAATATCGAGCAAGAACGTGAAAGAACCACGACGCTCTACCACATGGAATTGCGAGGGATTCGACTCGCTACGGTAAATTTGAGAATTGAGCTAGCCGAAGTGGATCCGCTGTCGCGAAGTCGGGAGCGAAGAAATCCTGCAACCGCCGCGGACAATCTTTTAATTGCAGTTACGGTTGCCGGTGACAATATGTGTATATACGAGGTCTGTTCAAAAAGTATCGCGAATTTTGTGTTTTTTCAAAAATTATTTATTTATTCATGAATATCTATTTTGTCTCCTTCAAAGTAATCCCCATCAGATATTATACACTTCTGCCAACGTTTTTTCCAATCCTCGAAGCACTTCAAAAAATCATTTTTTGTGATCTTGTTCAGCTCCTCCTTCGATGCCGTCTTTATCTCCTCAATCGTAGCGTAGCGTCGTCCTTTCATGTGCCTCTTCAGTTTCGGGAACAAGAAAAAGTCACAGGGGGGCAGGTCTGGGGAATACGGTGGCTGCGACATCATTAGTATGTTGTTTTTGGCCAAAAATTCGCGCACAAGCAACGATGTGTGAGCAGGGGCGTTGGTACGAATTTCGCGGCGACCCGTCTCATGCCAAAATCATTAGTAAAAATCGAATGGCACGAGCCAATCGATATGTTTAGGTCCTCAGCAACTTCTCTAACGATTCGACGAGTGGTCAATACTATTTTCTTCACATCATCAATGTTTTCGTCTGTTGTTGACGTGCTCGGGCGTCCGGCACGCTCTTCGTCGTTCACATCTTCTCGGCCCTCTGAGAACATTTTGTACCACCGATAAACGGTCCAAAGTAGCTTCTCCATATGCCACAGTCAACATTCGGAATGCGTCCGCGCACTTAATTTTGTTTTTCACACAAAATTTGATACAGATTCTTTGATCCATTTTTTGGAATAGGCAAAAATCGAAGACGAGCCAAAACACGTCCAAGCAAAACAGCTGTCAAAGATAAACTGAATATTCAAAATGGCCGAACTTGTCGGCATAAGTGAGGGACATGAGTACCAACATAACGCCACAAAAAAATCGAAAATCGAATATACGTAACCCGCGGAAATTCAAAATTCGCGATCCTTTTTGAACAGACCTCGTATATCTATGAACCATCCGTTTTATATTCTTTGGACATTCAACGGATGTCCACGGGATATCCGTTTATGAAATTGGTGGATATGCTAAAACCCCTGTTATAATCACAAGATATCCGTTGGACATCTAAGGTACGTGTAAAAGGAACATCCGGATTTGTAATTTGCAGGATAATTTTGTAATTTATATATTAAAAATTTGTTGTCGTTACACGTTTATTAGATGTTTATCGGATGTATTATGGATGTCAGAGATTTTAGCACTCCCACCGATTTCATAAATGGATATCTCTTGGATGTCCATTGAATGTCTGAAGAATGTAAAACGGAT
>NW_014557631.1:2892-10042 GCF_001313825.1 Dinoponera quadriceps | reverse complement strand
AGATATCCATTTATGAAATCGGTGGGAGTGCTAAAATCTCTGACATCCATAATACATCCGATAAACATCTAATAAACGTGTAACGACAACAAATTTTTAATATATAAATTACAAAATTATCCTGCAAATTACAAATCCGGATGTTCCTTTTACACGTACCTTAGATGTCCAACGGATATCTTGTGATTATAACAGGGGTTTTAGCATATCCACCAATTTCATAAACGGATATCCTGTGGACATCCGTTGAATATCCAAAGAATATAAGACGGATGGTTCATAGATATACGAGGTCTGTTCAAAAAGTATCGCGAATTTTGAATTTCCGCGGGTTACGTATATTCGATTTTCGAATTGTGCACCTAATAAAAGAAAAGTTGATTTAACAGAAATTGTATTGATATAAATGGTATCAGTGGTTGGTCATTACTTTTAACACTTTCTAAAGTAGGAAAATATAAACTATTTTATCTTCATCCTGTCATTTTTTTAACTCCTTCAGTTATTACAATTTGTCGCACTCAATAACATTCAGTAATTTTGTGATATAGGTAATTAACCTTGCTCGGTGCAAGCCTAGAGACTCATCCTATCTTCAGATTATCATATGACTAAGTCCTGCTGTATTTTGCGTTTCAGTTTACGCAGAAATTCAGTTACGCAGAAATTGTTTATCAAAGTTGATACCAGTTTGATCGGGTGATTTTGCAGTCTTGTCTTGTGCTTCACCATCTTTTTCTGATTTCCTCCTCGACTGTGGATATTCGGAGATCCTTATGTAATGATTTGTTTGTTACGTACAAGGACATGTTATGATTCGTAAGATCTTTGATTAGTAACGTTGTATCATTTCAATGTTAGATTTAGAGGCAATACTCCATAATTGTATGCCGTATAACCAGATCGGCTTAATTATACTCTTATACAAGAGTATTTTATTGTCCAGAGTCATCTGAGACTTACATCTAATTAGCCAATTTATCTTGCTAAGTGAAAGACCCAATTGCTTTTGTTTATTAAAAATATGTTTTTTTATTTTTATATTTGGTCGAAACAACGACAGTCAGTCAATTGTCCGTTCGTTCAAGTCTTTAAATCAATCAATCATTATTATCTTCATATATTATATTATCTGCTGTCGCCGACGGGTGTTGTTTCTTCGAAATCGTTTCTTATATATATCTATATTTCCTACAATATCAGAAGTGGGATCGCAACGCTCGCATTGTTCCTCTGTAGTGTGAACGCACGCATTGTTCCTCTTTATTGGGATCATAAAACATTGTTCCTCTTTCGTGAATCGCACCACGTAACTCCTCTTTCGGAGAACAAGCTACTAGACTACCGAAAGTGTGAGTGAAAGTTCTGAATAACCTTGGGCAGAAGAAAAAATGGATCGGTCGACGATGGAAAGGATGTCTAACGAAGAGCTCGAAGCGGAAGCTCGTCGGTTGCGACTCAGAGTTCCGGAATCAAGAGACGGACTCACAGATGCTCTTATGACGCATTTTGAATGAAACACTTCGAGGATAGATTTCATGAAGGATAGACCAACTATGACCAGGATGAGTCAAACCAGCAAGCCAAGTTCACACGCCAGCATTACCTCAGCTTCACAGTCCCTAGCGTGGACGGTAACGGAAGCAAACCTGCCCGCTGCTTTAGAGGTTTTTCTGCCTCAATTCTGCAACACATTGGCGACGCAGATACAGCTTCAACAGAAGCTTATACAACAATTATGTTTGTGAGCGATTGCACTCAATTGCTTTTCAAATCCCCGAATACGGAGGAACGGAGGAGGAGGACGTTCAGCTATGGGTCCAGCGAGACGACAAGGTCGCTCAGGTTCACCAAGCAACGGACGACGTTGTTCTTCTTGCTACAAATAACAGGTTAGTCAAAACCGCCCGACGTTGGTTAGACATGGGATCAGGTCTGATTTTAGAATCATGGCTTCGATTCTGCGACGCAATAATTAAGAGGTTCGCTCGGAGAATATCATTTCATATTGCCGTGCAAAAATTAGAGGCGCGAAAATAAAACTTTTCTAAGGAATCATTCCAAGAATATGCAATGGATAAGTTATTGCTGATGCATCTGCTGCAGCTTGCCGCTAGGGATGCTATTAATCTTTTAATTAGCGGAATTGGAAGCAGTTCCCTGCGAAGTACTGTCACCGCTTAAGGTTGATAGTATTGACCAATTTTTAGATGAAATGCATAACATTACGTCTGTTTCTGCAAGTTCAGAAAGAAAAGTTTTTCCTACGCCAATTAAGACGGAGAAATCAAAGGAATCGACCTGCAAAACCTGTGGGAAGAAGGGTCATTCCAGTTCCGTCTGCAGAAACCAGGATTTCTGCGTTTACTGTAAATCTACGGGTCATCTGCGAGCAGATTGTTACAAGCTCAGGAGAAGACTGGAGTAAAATCAGCAACCTACAACGTCAAGTCCCGCCGTTGCCGTTTTAACAGTTCAAACTAGCACGGATCAACAGTTAACGGTAGCGTTCGTTCGTCCTCAAAACGGTAGGATTCTTAATATATATAATAATAATAATATATATAATAAATCTCAAGATTGTCGGTCTAAATAATAGGAACTTTAATATCACGGCTATGTTAGATACGGATATCCCGATATCTTTTGTTCGGCCTAATGTTTACAAACAGTTTTTCGACGTATCTTTAGATAATCTCATACCGGCAAAACGGTCGTATACCGCGTTGGATAATACACCGATTAGTTTGCACGGGTTAATAGATACTTCAATATGTTTGGAACAATTTCACAATTACACGACACAGATCACTCTTCATGTGCTGAAGGAGAATTTTGCAACATGCGACGTGATCATTGGTAGATTTTCTGATCGATCAAAAGGTATCGATTCATTATCCGGCAAATATGCACTCAAAAAATTCAGAAAATATAGATGCGGTTAATGTTATGGCGTTATTATTCGCACATTTGCCGCCCGCCAGGATAGTTTTCAGCGGTGTTAACGAGTCAGAGGACACGTTACAAAGTCTCGTGATCGATTTTGATGCCAACGCCAAGGAACAGTTAATAGATTTAATCCAAGAAATCGAACATTTAATTGTTTCGTGGGCTAACGAAGATTATACCTTATATTATAATTAGTTAGGGTTAATCTTAAAGACGATTTGGTTTATGTTTTTTCTCCCAGACGCTTTGCAAGGGCAAAACGTAAAGAGATTCGCGAGATCACCGACGATTTACTTGCAAGAGGAATTATAAAAATATAGTACCTCGCCTTATTGCGCCCGTGTAGTACCCGTTAGGAAGAAAAACAGTTTGCTACGTTTGTGAGTCGATTTGCGGCCACTTAACGATAGAGTTGTGAAACAAAGGTATCCGTTCCCTTTAATTGAGGATTGCTCGATTGGGAAACAAAACACATTACTCGATTTAAAAAACGGGTTCCATCATATAAAAATCCATCCGCAGCACTCAAAGTATTTTTCGTTCGCGACCCCTGATGGGCAGTTCGAATACGTACGTTTGCCTTTCGGCTATTGCGAGGCTTCGGCAGAATTTCAAAAAAGAATTGTTCAAATTCTTCAGCCCCTAATAAGGGAAGATAAGATTATAGTCTATTTAGATGACATTCTTATCCCGTCGGATTCGGTCGCAAATAACTTGCATACACTCCAATAGGTTCTTTTATTACTTAAAAAACATGATCTTGTACTAAATTATGAGAAGTGTCAGTTTTTGAAAAGCCGAATAGAATACCTCGGATATATAGTTTTCTCGGAAAGAATCACACTTAGCGATTGTCATACGGAAACGATTAAAAATTTTCTGTTTCCAAAGAGTGTACACGACGTTCAGCGGTTTCTGGGTTTAACCAATTATTTTAGAAAATTTATACAGGATTACGCCAGTAAGGTTAAACTTTTAAATAACCTCTTGCGTCAGTAAGGCTAAACTTTTATATGACCTCTTGCGTCATTCCTCAAAATTTAAATTAGATGATACAAGTGTTTAAGCAATTAACGTTTTAAAACGCGCTTTAACTTCATATCTAGTTTTAAGACTGTTTAATCCGGGAGCTGAAACCGAACTGCATACTGATGCGAGTGCGCACGGTTTAGCAGCGATACTTATACAAAAGCAGAGTTCCGGCCAATGGGCACCGGTTTCATATTTCAGTCAAGCAACAAATAAAGCCAAAGTAAATTATCATAACTTCGAATTAAAAATGCTAGCTATCGTGAAAGCAATCGAAAGATTTCATATTTATCTGTACGGTTTAAATTTCACCTTTGTGACGGATTGCAATGCTTTGGTATACGCGATAAACAAAGCTAATTTAACCCCTTGCCTTACGATTTAAGTTCCGATGGCGCGGGCCATAAGTGACTGCAAAGTCGGTCACACGTCGAGCCATTTACTTTGGCTGAGCGTTCGAAGTTGTGCAAATCGCAGACGTCCTATGATTTGTAAATACATGTTTAAGGTACAATTAACTTTACTTTGCAAGATGTCTGATAAATAATTACGATCAATTGATCATTGAACAAGAAAGATTTATTGTCTTGAAGTGAATAATAAATTAATAACATTTTTATTTTTATTTCTAAATAAACAGATATTGAAGAATATCATCGTTTTAATAAAATCTACAAAAATTTGACAATCTTCGATCGTATTTTTCAAAACATGTTGGTACATGTAATGTCGCGTGTGGCCCGATTAGCTCTACGACGTCTCTAAGACGTGGCGCGGTCGACCTACCACGTCTCTGATACGACTTATTTATGTTCGGTGCGATCAACATACCACGTCTCTGATACGACTTATTGATGTTTGGCCCGGTCGACACATCACGTCTCTGACACGACATTGTAAGCTAAGGGGTTAAACCCCAAAATCACTCGTTGGACGCTCCGACTTTAAAATTATAAATTCAAAGTCGCACACCGGGAAGGTCGACGGATAACACATGTTGACGCGCTTAGCCGTCAGATAAGTTTCGTTGAGTCCTTATCTCACGAAAGAGAATTAAAATTTAAACAGTAACAAGACGCGCAAATAAAAGTTATTGCGGACAAATTAGAATTTAAAAGTAACGACAAATTCGAACTGATAGAAGGTCTAGTTTACAGAAAGTTTGCTGATCGACCTCGGTTTGACGTACCCGATGTTATGATAAATACGCTCATAAGAGTTTACCATGACGAAATGACACATTGCGGACTAGAAAAAACATATCAAGGATTATTTGCCACATATTGGTTTCTCTCTATGAGGAAAAAGATTTTCAATTATATTTCAAATTGCCTTGTATGCCTAATGGCTAACAATATTCTTCGATAGTCTTCGAATATCAAAGAAGACGAAATGCAGTCTTATGATAAGCCTTCAGCACAGTTCCAAATAATTCACGTAGATCATTTTGGACCATTACAAAAAACGAAAGATAATTTGACGCACATTTTAATAGCAGTGGATGCTTACACAAAATTCAGTTATTTGTTTCCAACCAAATCCACAAGTTCAAAAGAAATAGAAGAAGAAGTCCATTTACAATCGTTGTTTAATATTTTTGGAAAACCGAAAGAAATAGTAACGGATCGAGGCACTGCATTTGCAGAGCAGGAATTCGTTTCCTTTACCGGGTCCCTTGGTATTATGCATAGGCAAGTCGCCGTAGCAGCTCCATAGGCTAACGATATTGTAGAAAGAGTAAATAGATTCCTGAAATCATCTTTGAGAAAATTGGTAGAAAATCCTAACCAGTGAAAAGCTCATCTAGGTACAACTCAGTATGTTATTAATAATACCTATCACGCGTCGATAAAGACATCGCCATCAAAACTAATGTTAGGTTACGAACAAAGAAGTCACTCCGATGTAGACCTAACTGAATATCTGACTCAATTATCTAAAATTGATCAAGATTTAATTCTCGAAAGAAATACTAAGCGCGATGAAGCGACGGAGGCAATGTCTAAATTAACACAATACAACAAAATGTACTATGATACGCGTCGTAAAAAACTTAGCCAATATGGACTTGGGGATTATGTACTAATTAGAGATACACAATCCAAATCGGGAGAAAACCGTAAACTCAAGGCCGCCTATAAAGGACCATACTTGGTCACTAAAGAGTTAAATAAAAACCGCTACGTAATACAGGATAATCCTGGTTTTAATCATACGACAAAGCCTTACAATACGATTTTATCTCCGGATCGGATGAAGCATTGAATTAAACCTGTGATTTCAAATGGGTAATTCCAATTATGTTTGCGTTTTAGATTTTTGTTAAGAATATTTATTTTTGTTAAATTGCGAGTAAACACGATGCGTAAGTTACAGAGAGATTTATCGACATTTTATATATATTGTAAATTAAAATTATAACGCATTCGAGACGTATGCGACGTCAGGATAGTCGAGTTGTAAGAAACCGTTAGAGACTTGTTTATCTTCATGCAATAACAAGACAAGTGAAGAGCGTACTCCTAATATTTATATCGAAGCTTCTAGAAGCCCGCGGTGCAGTATATAAAACAGGTACCGCTCGCAAGCGCGCGACAGCTAAGCTAAATACGTCGACAATTAACTAAGCAAGTGACAAACATGTAAGAAACGAACGCGAGAGTTAGACAAAACATAACAAGAGCTCGACAAGTTAAATAAAGACATAGATACAGGTAGAGGCAGACATACCAGGTGTAGAAGTATGAAACCGGAATTTCCCTATAGATGGTGCTAGCCATCAGTTTAGGGACCGTAAGACTGTGGAGGTTTAGAAGGGATAGCCCGGGAGGAATCTAGGCATGTGCCCACTGAGTACTCAGCACGGAGATTAAGAAAGACTCCTTTATTTCGTAGAGAAACACTAGAACGATGCAGCTCTAACGGCGGGCTAGTCTCTACTGTTCTTCTGCCGCACAGCGACAAAGGACTAGACGTGCAGTGACAAAAGACTAGCTCGCCGGCGTGTGGTGGGGGGCGAGCTCGCATGCAAGCGAGATAGAGTATGGCCGCCACAAGGACCGCTTCTGCAGCGCCATCATCTCCCTCTAACAGCTGACGAAGATTTTCAACACACAACAACCCAAGTTCCATACACCGGTATATTTTTCTATAACTTTAAACATGTCGAGTT
>NW_014557631.1:354-2885 GCF_001313825.1 Dinoponera quadriceps | reverse complement strand
CTACGAACTACGATTTGCGGACAGCATTGGTTTTTTGTTATCATTTGAAGAAAACTGCTGCAGAATCGCATCGAATGCTCGTCGAAGCTTACGGTGCTCTTGGTAAAACATAGTGTTTGGAGTGGTTGAAAAAATTCAAAAGTGGTGATTTTGACGTGAGAAACGAAGAGCGTGGGAAACCACCGAAAAAGTTCGCAGACAACGAATTGCAAGCCTTATTGGATGAAGATGATACTCAAATTCAACAAGAATTCGCGNAAAACGGGTCAGGGAAACGATCGAGGCGTTCAGTTGGGAAATACTAACGCATGCGGCTTATTCTCCAGACTTGGCTCCGTCCGATTATCATCTATTCGCATCAATGGGACACGCTCTCGCTGAACAACGTTTCGTATGAAAATGTACGAAAATGGCTCGATAGCTGGTTTGCTTCAAAAGAAGAAATGTTTTTTTGGCGTTGCATTCATAAACTGCCGGAGAGGTGGGAAAAATGTATAAATAGCAATGGACATTATTTTGAATAAAGTATTGTTTATCATTTTCAAACAACAGATGTGTAATTTTTACAAAAAATTCCGGTTTCATATTTCTACACCTGGTATATGAACAACAGCTGTTACTGCTGACATATTTCTTTCCTCTAAATCTTTTTCTTCACTGCATATATTAATACCTACTGCTGAAATATTTGTTACTTAAAAATCTGGATTCTTTTTAGTGCATTTTTCAGTGACATTTATTGATTTTAGCACAGAAATTGTTTGTTCTTTTATAGATATCTGCCTTTCCCTAACTTTGATGGAATCTATTGACCTTTACGTACTCACTCCTTACGAACACTCCTTTTGCATATGTTGCATTGTAGTATTAGTTTCCGCAAAACGACATTCGGTATCTGCTTACAAAATATAAAATATGTTACATGTCATTATTTGTACATATTATTAATCAGTTTTACTTTTATTACAACAAATAATAATAGAGTAAAATAAAGTATATGACACAGTCTTTAATATACTTTGTAAAATAGTTTTAACATTTCTATTTTATAAACACAAATTGTGTAAATGAACGTTACCTGTTTTCTGCTTTTTTTAGTTTATTTGATATCTGGATGACAAGCTCCCCAAAAATTATTGGAACTGTGTATCATTTTAATAGTTTGATATTTACTTGTATTGTTCCAAAAGAATCATGTGTAAAATGATACTGGAAAACATAAGGTTTAAAATTAAAATATTTTACAATACGGTTTAAATGTAACATATATAGCAGATCCTGCTCGTTTACAACTACTAATGTACTATTATATTCTATCAGCAGGTTCTGTCGACAGAACAGTAAATTGCAAATACAAATTGCAGATATTATGGATTTGTCGACAGATCCTATTTTATTTGTCGCGTATCTACCCAGACAACACAAATGTCCAAAATCGGGATATAAGACCTCGTTTAGACTTTAATCTTATCTTTATCTTTAAGATATCGTAATCTAAAACTCTTTAAGTCGTTTTTAAGACGTCTAAAAGACCTCTTATGTCCCAATTTTGGACATTGTGTTGTCTGAATATTGTCAAACTGCTAACAGGATACTTGCTGGGAATTCATCTCACATAATACTGAGTATTTATTTGTAATCCAGTCTTTTCCCAATAATGGTTATCTATTTTGTTCTTTGTTCTGGGTCTTTAGAAAACTTGTATATTTTCACCCCTTTCCTGTTTGTATTATGGCAATCCTTTGCTTCACAACCTGTTATCTAATCACAAAATAATATATAATTTATAACACGGAATTATTTTTACATATTTGTAACACGTCTGTAAATACGTTAAACGCACTTTATGATTTTATATGATGTACGAGGTGTGTTCAGACAATAACGGGAATTTTCGTTTTTTGAAAAAGATATTTATTTATTTGTCTACATTAATGTTTTCGCCTTCAAAATAGTCCCTATTAGATATTATGCACTTGTGCCAGCGCTTCTTCCAATCCTCGAAACACTTCTCAAACTCAATCTTTGGGATAGCCTTTAGCTCTTTCAGCGATGCGCTTTTAATGTCATCTATGTTTGTAAAACGACGGCCCTTTGAGGTTCTCTTTATTTTTGGAAATAGGAAAAAGTCACACGGAGCCATGCCTGGCGAATATGGAGGCTGGGGCATCGTTACAGTATTGTTTTTGGCCAAAAATTCACGAACAAGCAATGAAGTGTTGTTGTGAAATTTTGCTGCCACGCGTTTCATACCCAAAACATTCGAAAAAATTTCATGGCATGAGCCAATCGATATGCCAACATCATCAGCGACTTCTCTGATTATGATTCGGCGATCGTTCATAACCATTTCTTTCACTTTTTCCACGTTTTCATCGGTTGTTGATGTGCTGGGGCGTCCGGGGCGTTCGTCATCTTCAACGTCTCCTCAGCCATCTTGGAAACGCTTATACCACTCGTAAACTCTTGTTTTACTTATAGCAGACTCACCATAGGCCTTTGTTAACATTTCACACACTTTGTTACACTTT
>NW_014557631.1:0-203 GCF_001313825.1 Dinoponera quadriceps | reverse complement strand
ACAAAGTAAACAATGAATACAGCTGAAAATTTTATCATACTTCAGGGGCATATATACCAACATAATAAAAAAAAAATTTTGACGATCGGACTCTCCAAACCTGCGAAATTTAAAAATTCCCGTTATTTGATGAACACACCTCGTATTCATTACAAATATACAAGGTAGGCCATTTTAATCGACCCAGTCGAATATTTCGAAAA
>NW_014557630.1:0-220 GCF_001313825.1 Dinoponera quadriceps | reverse complement strand
ATGCAAATGTTAAAAGAAAGTGTAAGTTTGCAATACATGGAAACAAATATTGATACATAAAAAGAAAGATGCGTAACAGCAGAAATAATTATTCTAGCGCATCTGACAGGTAAAAAAGACACAGAAAAAGAGAGAGGGAGAGAGAGAGAGTTCAGCGGATCCTGAAAATGGCGCTTGGTGTCTAAAATTGTACAGTGAAGCAAATCATGGTCATAAATCT
>NW_014557629.1:385-2301 GCF_001313825.1 Dinoponera quadriceps | reverse complement strand
TTTATTACGTTATTTCCTTGCGGCAGCCTCTCAGATATCAGCCGGCGAGTGTTTCTTTCGATTCTGCATCAGAAAACGTGTACTAATGCAAATTCACGTTTCGGTTTGAATCTTTTCTACTATATACGATAGTTCCATGAGAAAAGGTAAATGAAGTGCATCCGCTGACGAAGCTTGGGTGTTTGGGTGTAATAGGCAAATACCGTTAGTGTCGCCTGAATCTTGCGCTTTCTTACGTTAAATCGTTAACGGATGCAAACTGGCGAGTGTGACTATAATATTCAGCTTTATTACGTTATTTCCATGCGGCTGCCTCGCAGATTTCAGCCGGCGAGCGTTTCTTTCCATTTTTTACATTAGAAAACGTGAACTAATGCAACTTCACGTTTCGGCTTGAAACTTTTCGACTAAATACGTTAGTTCCATTAGAAAAGATAAAAGAAATCCTTCCGCTGACGAAACTTGCGAGTTTGCGTGTAATAGGCGAAATAACGCGAATGTCGTGTGAATTTTCGCCTTTCCTTACGTTAAATCGCTAACGGATGCAAACTGGCGAGTGTGATAGAAATATTCAGCTTTATTACGTTATTTACATGCGGCAGCCTCGCAGATTTCAGCCGCCGAGCGTTTCTTTCGACTCTGCATCAGAAAACGTGAACTAATGCAAATTCAAGTTTCGGTTTGAATCTTTTCTACCAAATACGCTAGTTCCATGAAAAAAGGTAAATGAAGTGCATCCGCTGACGAAGCTTGGGTGTTTGGGTGTAATAGGCAATTAACGTTAGTGTCGCTTGAATCTTGCGCTTTCTTACGTTAAATCGTTAACGGATGCAAACTGGCGAGTGTGACTACAATATTCAGCTTTATTACGTTATTTCCATGCGGCTGCCTCTCAGATATCAGCCGGCGAGCGTTTCTTTCGATTCTGCATCAGAAAACGTGAACTAATGAAAATTCACGTTTTGGCTTGAATCTTTTCTACTAAATACACTAGTTCCATGAGCAAATGTAAATGAAGTCCATCCGCTGACGAAACTTGGGAGTTTCCGTATAATAGGCGAAATAACGTTAGTGTCGCTTGAATCTTGCGCTTTCTTACGTTAAATCGTTAACGGATGCAAACTGGCGAGTGTGACTACAATATTCAGCTTTATTACGTTATTTCCTTGCGGCAGCCTCTCAGATATCAGCCGGCGAGCGTTTCTTTCGATTCTGCATCAGAAAACGTGAACTAATGCAAATTCACGTTTCGGTTTGAATCTTTTCTACTATATACGATAGTTCCATGAGAAAAGGTAAATGAAGTCCATCCGCTGACGAAGCTTGGGAGTTTGCGTGTAATAGGCAAATAACGTTAATGTCGCTTGAATCTTGCGCTTTCTTACGTTAAATCGTTAACGGATGCAAGCTGGCGAGTGTGATTGAAATATTCAGCTTTATTACGTTATTTCCATGCGGCAGCCTCGCAGATTTCAGCCGACGAGCGTTTCATTCGATTCTGCATCAGAAAACGTGAACTAATGCAAATTCACGTTTCGGATTGGATCTTTTCTACTAAATACGCTAGTTCCATTAGAAAAGGTATAAGAAATCCTTCAGCAGACGAAACTTTCGACTTTGGGTGTAATAGTCGAAGTAACGTGAATGTCTAGTGAATCTTGCGTTTCTTTACGTTAAATCGTGAACGGAT
Organism: Dinoponera quadriceps; assembly: GCF_001313825.1. Taxonomy (NCBI): domain Eukaryota; kingdom Metazoa; phylum Arthropoda; class Insecta; order Hymenoptera; family Formicidae; genus Dinoponera; species Dinoponera quadriceps. Next base: position 611 of record NW_014557629.1, on the reverse strand, counting down.
GCAAACTGGCGAGTGTGATTGAAATATTCAGCTTTATTACGTTATTCCCATTCCGCATCCTCGAGGATTTCAGCCGGCGAGCGTTTATTTCGATTCTCTATCAGAAAACGTGAACTGATGGGAGTTCTCGTTTTCGCTTGAATCTTTTTGACCAAATACGCTAGTTCCACGAGAAAAGGTAAAAGAAATCCATCCGCTGACGAAATCTGCGAGTTTGCGTGTAATA
>NW_014557629.1:0-270 GCF_001313825.1 Dinoponera quadriceps | reverse complement strand
ATTTGAGAAGTATACAAAAATTTACAAAGGTCGAAAAATCGTTTTTAACTAGATATTGTGTCGGAAAAGCTTGTATCTATTTTTATTTTCGATTTTTCCTTGCTTAACAGTTTATTTTTTAATTTCTATCTATCACCATTCGAAAGAGTACCCTCAAAAACATAGGATACATTTATTTTAAAAAATTTTTCGTCTTGAATTTATTGGTGTGTTTTGATTCTAACTTGAACTTAAAATTATGTCATTTGGGCCGAAACAGGTTAAATAAAC
>NW_014557628.1:0-1013 GCF_001313825.1 Dinoponera quadriceps | reverse complement strand
GCCCGTGCAATAAACGAATATAACACGCATCTTAGCAGTTTCTTCCTACTTCATTACTCGCTCTTCTTTACATAATTCATTATTCTATCCAATATAATTGAACGTGCATATCGAATTATATCTTGGTTTATATTATTTCTAACATTTTCCTTATTTCGCAAAGTGATATTTTTTCATTTGATCCCCTCTTCTTTATTTATTTTCTGCTCAGCTCGAGCAAAAATTGTTATTCATTGACGCGTGATTTTATAGCGTAAAAAACTAAATGTTATCTTTAAAATAATGAGACGTTTAAATCATTTCTATCATTTACTGCGTTCTTTGCTTAGCATGCTACGACATGTGATTTGTTGATTTTGCAGGAAAAACAGAAACGGAAAATGGAAAAAGCATTAAAATAGCGAGAAAGGCACAAACAATTGTTCCCGACCATGTACCATTTTCTTGTAACGTACCCGTTGAGGCAGGTGATATTTTGTATATGCAGAATATATTTTAGTGATGAATATTTCAGGTAGCAGGTCGCAAAAAATATTGGATTTGATACATAAATGAAGGCCAGGCAATATCTATGTTATTGCCGCGATGGGCGNCTCGCAGACGGCTGGAGCTGGGATTTTCGCAAACATTCTGTTTCAAATAATACTAGAAAACAAAGGAGTTACAGCGCTTAGCGGAGGTCAAGGCACATAGAGGCAATATGTGACTCTTCCAAATATCTTTAAGGTTGAACCATTCACCATTTTTTCTCGGAATCGTAATTTTTTTACGTAATCGTTAGCTTATATATCTCGCGCTATTAACGTTACATCCTGAAAATAAATTTAGCAACAAGGCAATCGATATTATATCAAACAACTGGACTTTCTGAATTAATAGAACGTGATAAGCGAATGATGGTTGAGAATGTGATGGGTTATTTTGCTTTATATCTTTCTTTCTGTCGTGCATGAATCCCCCATCCCCCCATTCAACTAGCATATTCATCGACATTTATAAATTTGAGAGAAACG
>NW_014557627.1:0-446 GCF_001313825.1 Dinoponera quadriceps | reverse complement strand
ATGCTGACAACAAACCGAACTAATTTTGTAACTTACAGTACGTTATTTTATATTTTAAGTTCACCTTTTGTTAAATAATAAATGTTGAGATTTTCAGTTAAAGTTCTTATTCTATTTAATATTTTTACCATCGTGCACTCATTACTCTTTCCCCAATTATTCCGCTCGCGGTCCCATCCCTGGTGAAGGATTTCAATATCCTGACCTAAAAAAGGACCACTCTGCGTATGCCCGCGTCAAAGTAAAATGAACTTTCTAGTTTCTGACCTGCACCGCCGGCATTCAGATACGTTTGGGACTCGCATTTGCGAGTAGAATACTTACATTCTCCTCCAAGACGTAACAGTAAATTAGAATTGTTTTTTAAAAATATAAGGTTTTGTTTTGCAAAAAGTTTGTTTATATTTGATCTACCCTCGTATATATTAGGTTGGGAAAAAATAAAT
>NW_014557626.1:0-1344 GCF_001313825.1 Dinoponera quadriceps | reverse complement strand
GTAATTTCAACTTCGTTGCATATCATCTGTCATTATTGGAAAATCATAATAAATAAGACATTATGTAGTAAAAGTCACAATTTGTTTAATGATATTAACTTCTTACCAATTAATAGTTTTTCTCGACGTTTCTTCATAAAATGTACTACAATTTGTAATACGACATATCATAATATTTTCATCGTTACAAATAAGTTTAATATGTTTGGAACAAAGATTATATTTCTTCCAAATGTTTCCAACTTGTTTTCTTTTTGACGTTTTCTCTTTCCAGAGACAGTGTAAACTACTACACAGTATGTGTACTTGACTTGTGAGAACCGTTGGAAATATCAGAAGAGTAATGTTAAATCAAAATCACCTTTGGTGAGATTACAGTGTATAGTAAACATTTCACAGAAATATTCTCCTGTATTAATATCAAGTACATACTATTTATATAATTTCAGCTGNTAATATTTTCATCGTTACAAATAAGTTTAATATGTTTGGAACAAAGATTATATTTCTTCCAAATGTTTCCAACTTGTTTTCTTTTTGACGTTTTCTCTTTCCAGAGACAGTGTAAACTACTACACAGTATGTGTACTTGACTTGTGAGAACCGTTGGAAATATCAGAAGAGTAATGTTAAATCAAAATCACCTTTGGTGAGATTACAGTGTATAGTAAACATTTCACAGAAATATTCTCCTGTATTAATATCAAGTACATACTATTTGTATAATTTCAGCTATACTGCAAATGAACTGTCGTTATATGAATGTTAAATCAAATTAAACATCAAGTAGTAAAAAGTAACAATTTGTTGAAAGATATTAATTTCTTATCAATTTATTTGTTTCTCAACGCTCCTACATAAAATGTAAATCAGTTCAATTTAATACAATATTTAATAATACTTTCGTTGTTGGTAATAAGTATATTCTAAACAAAGATGATATTCCAAATATGTTTTCAACTTATTTTATTTTTGACGTTTTGTCTTTCAAAACACATATGTTGCTCAATAGCTTTATCAAGAACTGTCCTATCATGTGGAACCTGTAATGAAACAAAAATGATAAATTATTATAAACATCTCAAACATTAACGCAAGGTTTGGCAATTTTCCACAATTAAAGAATAAAGTTATANTTATAGCTTGTGCAACAGCAATCTGTGATGTGAGCTCCTCTATCCTAACATTTGAAGGTAATCCAGAGGGCTTACTTTCAATAATATCCTCTTAGTCTCCGCAATCTTAGTCACTCGTATAAATTCTTGGTGACAATGTTATGAGTTGCGACGTTCCCACCCGCAACTCTCAAATCTCGCGGGGGAACGTCCTCGGGTACGGTCGAGA
>NW_014557625.1:0-505 GCF_001313825.1 Dinoponera quadriceps | reverse complement strand
GTAATATTTAATGCTGCTGGGAATGATAAGAAAAAGTTGGAAGAAAAGATTTTGCAATATCGATAGCTAAAAGTTACATTTACGATGGTGATAGAAAGCAAAAAAAACATCAAACAATATAAGAAAGCAAGCAAAGAAGTTGTACTATTCGTCCTGTAAGATCATATCTTTTCTGCACTACTGACAATTGTATTTTTGCAGTCCGTGTATGAAAAAAAGTCAATAAAATATCGGTGATTGCGAAAGTCAAAGGGACTCGCAATAAAAAAGCACCCCGACTAGTGAGAGGCAAGGGGACACACTATAAAAAAATACCCCGACTAGTGAGAGGCAAGGGGACTCACTGTAAAAAAGCACACCGACTAGTGAGAGGCAAGGGGACTCACTGTAAAAAAGCACCCCAAATGAGACATATTTTTACCACATCCACGCCGTTGTCTCTGGGTTACGCTAAGAGTAAAACATCACAGTAAATTCAAGGCAGACATTTGATATACTATTTAGT
>NW_014557624.1:0-1738 GCF_001313825.1 Dinoponera quadriceps | reverse complement strand
AAGGATTTCAAGGGGCGAGAATTTCTTACGATTCTACAGCAGAAAACGTTACTGATGCGAATTCTTGTTTCCGCGTGAATCTTTTCTACCAAATACGCTAGATCCACGGGAAAATTAAAAGAATTCAATCCCCGGGCGAAACTTGCGCGTTTGCGTGTAATTGGCGAAGAAACGTCATTGTCCTCTGAATCTTTCGTTTCCTTACGTAAAATCGTGAACGGATGCAAACTGAAGAGTGTGGTTGAAATATATAGCTATATTACGTTGTTTCCATGAGCCAACGACGAGGATTTCAAGCTGCGGGCATTTCTCACGATTCTACATCAGAAGACCTGTACTGATGCGAATTCTTGTTCCCGCGTGAATCTTTTCGAACAAATACGCTGGATCCACGGGAAAAGTAAAAGAGACCAATCCCCGGGCGAAACTTGCGAGTTTGCGTGTAATTGGCGAAATAACGTCAATGTCCAGTTAATCTTTCGTTTTCTTTCGTAAAATCGTGAACGGATGCAAACTGAAGAGTGTGGTTGAAATATTCAGCTTTATTACGTTATTTCCATGCGCCAGCGACGAGGATTTCAGCCGGCGAGCATTTCTTACGATTCTGCAGCAGAAGACGTGTACTGATGCGAATTCTTGTTTCCGCGTGAATCTTTTCTACCAAATACGCTAGATCCACGGGAAAAGTAAAAGAAATCAATCCCACGGCGAAACTTGAGTGTTTGCGTGGAATTGGCGAAGAAACGTCAATGTTTACTGAATCTTTCGTTTCCTTTCGTAAAACCGTGAACGGATGCAAACTGAAGAGTGTGGTTGAAATATTCAGCTTTATTAAGTTATTTCCAAGCGGCAGCCTCGAGGATTTCAAGCGGCGAGCGTTTCTTTCGATTCTACATTGGAATCGTGTTTGATTCGAATTCTTGTTACCATATGAAACTTTTCTACCAAATACGCTAGTTCCACGAGAAAAGTGAAAGAAATCAATACGCGGACGAAACTTGCGAGTTTATGTGTTTTAAGCGAAGTAAAGAGTACGTTGAATGATCTTTCGTAAAACCTTGAACGGAAGCAAACTAAAGAGTGTGGTGGAATTATTCAGCTTTATTACGTTATTTCCATGCGGCAGCCTCGAGGATTTCATTCGGCGAGCGTTTCTGTCGATGCAACATAAGAAAACGTGAATTGATGCAATATTACGTTTTGGCTTGAATCTTTTCTACCAAATACGCTGGATCCACGGGAAAAGTAAAAGAGATCAATCCCCAGGCGAAACTTGCGAGTTTGCGTGTAATTGGCGAAGAAACGTCTATCTCCACTGAATCTTTCGTTTCCTTACGCAAAAACGTGAACGGATGCAAACTGCAGAGTGTGGTTAAAATATTCTGCTTTATTAAATTATCTCCAAGCGGCAGCCTCGAGGATTTCAAGCGGCGAGCGTTTCTTTCGATTCTACATCAGAGTCGTGTATTGAATTGAATTCTTGTTTCCATATGAAACTCTTCTACGAAATACGCTAGTTCCACGAGAAAAGTGTAAGAAATCAATACGCGGACGAAACTTTCGTGTTTGTGTGTTTTAAGCGAAGTAAAGAGTACGTTGAATGATCTTTCGTTTCCTTACGTAAAATCGTGAACGGATGCAAACTGAAGAGTGTGGTTGAATTATTCAGCTTTATTACCTTATTTCCATGCGGTGTGACGTCCCCGCCAAAAAAATTCCTTTCTATTCAAAACTCATT
>NW_014557623.1:2508-3756 GCF_001313825.1 Dinoponera quadriceps | reverse complement strand
ATAATATAAGCACACTTGCTCCCCCTTCTCTCGGCTTGACCTATCGAGCGAATTGATCGGACGCTCGGAAAAACATTAGCCAGCCATTGCCCGAGGCGAGGTCTCGCCGATATAATCCATTTCCGCTGAAATGGCAAAAGGTATTACGTCGCGGGGCCTCAACAAAGGAGAATCACGAGCCACCCGGGGTATACCATTCCGAGTGTTAAACGTCCAAAGTGGGGTTACACGTCCCCCGTTTACGAGACCGAAAAATTTCGGAAGAGCACGCGGTGGCGTAAATCGCTGCCGTGCGAGAGGATAGAGCTTTTACATTCGCGTTGCGCCGTAAATAATATAAATTTTTACCAAGATATGACGTGGCGCCGCAAAAACAGCGTCTACAGATGTAGATGTGAATNGCGGCAGCGTAAGTCGCTGCCGTGCGAGAGGATAGAGATTTCACATTCGCGTTGCGCCGTAAATAATATAAATTTATACCGAGATGTGACGTGGCGCCGCAAAAACCGCGCCTACAGATGTAGATGTAAACGTGGACGTGAACGCTGAGACACGGACGCTGGCGGAAGCCGCGCGCCTACCACCGCTATATAAGCTGTTGCGCGCCCCTCTCTCTATATACGCGTTATTACTCTATAAATACTATTTTCTACAATAGGACGGCCGGCTATATTTAACGTCACTTTCTCTGTCGGGAGGACGATGACTGCCGCTCGAGATTGCAGCGCACGCGCCAACGAGAATGTGTTTCCTTCCTACCTGCTGTATACACATTAGCGCGGTTAACGCTTTGAAAAATAAATCGACGATATATGGGCTGTTACGTAAGAGGCGTCTTTTGTGCGGGATAAACCCAAAGCGCATCTGTTCGAGAACGGCGCAGAAAATATCCCGGGAATTTCTCCTGATTTTCCCCCGTCGATGGAAAGAAAAGAGTTGCCATAGAGCCAATTTCGGTTCTTCCCAGAGAGAAAGAGAGAGAGAGAGAGAGAGAGAGAGAGAGACCTCGGGGGGCAGATGACAGATAAAATTTTAGTATATCGGCAGTCGTAAAACGTCGTATTGAGTCCTCGACAGGCCAGCGCCGTTTGACAAAGAGAACGATATTTTTCCCGGCAAACCGATACGATATTTCTTAGCCATGTGTTTCGAAATTTAATCGGACGTCGGATTTTCCGGTTCACGTTCCCACCGTTTAACAGCTACCGCTAAAAATACGAGGAAGAAACAATGAATGGCGGGGGAGGG
>NW_014557623.1:0-2418 GCF_001313825.1 Dinoponera quadriceps | reverse complement strand
GGGAATCCAGCTTGGACCGCGAGCCGTTCTCGCGCGGCGATCTTACTAACGATGCAATTGTGCCCCTATGAAGATTTCTTAGGGGATTGTTTTAATGGTGATGGACGATAATGCGCTATCGACGATCCTCTAACCTCGCCGTAAGAACGTGCTCTTTTTTCCGTTTTTTTTTCGAACAAGGCCGCCGAACGATTCCGCCTATCGCGCGGCCAATTACATGGCCCGTTGTAACGCTTATGCGCCGCGCCGGCGTTTGATTCACGACCGCGGTAATCGCGCGGCGATCGCGATTAATTTAACGATCATGCTCCGCGATGATCGAGGAAGACCTCGATACACATACGAGAGAGGACAGTACCCGGGCGTATGTCTCGCCAAGATAATGTGAGCGCGCGAGTGAGCGANAGTACCCGGGCGTGTGTCTCGCCAAGATAATGTGAGCGCGCGAGTGAGCGATGTGTACGTGTGTGCGCGCGGGAATGCGACTACTGAACTTTGCCATTTGATCTCCAGTTTCGACCCGTTCAGTTCAGGATTGTTGAACTCCTCGCTTCCGGCGTTGAAGAGATTCGGCTGCGGACGGAGAACGGAGAGTCGTCCGGCAATGCCGACATTCGGATCGATATGTGAGAGATCTTTCGCNAGTACCCGGGCGTGTGTCTCGCCAAGATAATGTGAGCGCGCGAGTGAGCGATGTGTACGTGTGTGCGCGCGGGAATGCGACTACTGAACTTTGCCATTTGATCTCCAGCTTCGACCCGTTCAGTTCAGGATTGTTGAACTCCTCGCTTCCGGCGTTGAAGAGATTCGGCTGCGGACGGAGAACGGAGAGTCGTCCGGCAATGCCGACATTCGGATCGATATGTGAGAGATCTTTCGCCAATCGTCGACTTTTAAACTTCGATGGCGTCAGTTAATTCCACCCTCTCTCTCTCTCTCTCTCTCTATCTTTCTCTCTTTCTTTCCTCCTCTTTTATCTGTCCGTCGTAATTACATCGCGATTTTCTACATAATTATGAGATAGACGTGGCAACGATGATCGATTATGCGAGATTCCTTTTTACGTAATTCAATCTCTACGCCGAATGAAAATATTATATCGTCGAGCTTGCTGAACAATTTGACGATTCTCGGCAGCGTGTTCTTCTCTTTGTTGAGTGTAACGAATACGTTAATTAATTCGCAGAGTAATCACTACAACTGGAGATATTCAATCATAGTCGATAATCCGATGAAAATGTAGATTCTCGGTTTCTAACGAGAACTTTATGATTTAATTATGTTACATTTAACGTTGCCTTCTTTAAAATACACCAAGATTTACTTGCTTATTAAACTTTCGGAAACGACAATCATATCTTATCAAAGATAAAACAAATCGTGGATATCGAATTATCGGGTAAATTGATTTCGAGCACTAACCTTCTTGAGATGCCCCTTATTGGTGCCTATGAAGACAACGGTGTAATCGCCGGTCGAAGTGGCTGACACTGCCGTTAAATGAGTCTCAAACGTCAAGACCGAAGTCGCTCCCATCTGTTCTTCGCCCCCTAAGGACGTGTTGACATCGAGACCCCAGAAATACTCGCCGATCGTCTGCAGTTTCTATAAGCAAAGAGAAACGTATCCCATTAAAACGCAAGTACGATATTTGATAATTCAAGATCTAAGGAAAATTACGGGTAATATATATATATATATATACACACTTTTTTTATATATACATATATATATGTTTATTTCAAAACGATTTGAATGTTTCATGTTCACGTCATCATAATCGCGCGGTTGATCACTCGACCCGATCACACCGCTCATGTTAGATACTCGGATACTTAACATTTCTCGATCGGGACGTGTAAAACAAATTGCGAGGAAAATATGTGCGTTCCTCAGGGTTAAGGATAAAAAGCTCGCTTTATAATGACTAATTCACCGCCCGAGGAAGTAGGCCACAGATGATTTTACTTGCAGATATATAACCACGCGCGTTCGAGTGCGCGAAGTATAACAAAATAAATCCATTTTTCCGCACACCAGCGGGAAATTGCAAAACTCATACTTTTGATTGTCCTACACATGTGCAAAGTGTTATTAAAATCTGAATTTTCCGCGTGGAGTACGTTCTCTTGTCAGACGCGCACGCGACGTGAAGATGTTGTTTTATTACGGTCAGAGAACGGGAATTTGTTTATTTCATCTTATCGTATTCCAATGTGAGTGTAATCTTTTGGCACAATATTCACACATAATTCGTTCCGCCTCTTTTTCCTGTCTTTTTCCTTCCCTTCCACTTTTTCTTTTTTTTTACCCTTTTTTCCCTTCTTTTTAATTAAAATTCGTTAAATAACCGTTAAATAACGATTTAAGAATCGTTAAATTACGATTACGTTTCCTAGAAAAAAAAGGAAAAAATTC
>NW_014557622.1:442-2884 GCF_001313825.1 Dinoponera quadriceps | reverse complement strand
TGTTCTTACCCAAGGTACCGAATCTGATTCCGCTGGACCAGGGCGTGCGCACCATCGAGATCGCAATCAACAACATCTTCAACAACATCGAGTACCGAAACAACAGGTTTGATTTGGCGACGGCGACAGAGAGGACGTTGGCTCGGAGAATGCGTATGCTGCACTGCGTCGTGCTCGAGGCGTTGCGCTAGTACACGGCAATACCGACCATCTTCTATTCAAAGAAACCNTATCGCACCGACGATTCGCTGCTCGGCGTGTGCGTGAACGCTTGCGAATTAATGAAGCCGGAGCAGAACGCCAGTAACAAGAAATCGGAGAGCGAGACGACAAAAGCACAGTTTTTATCGCCCAAAGAGCAATCTCCGCCGCCCATAGAGCAGTCTCTGCCGCCCATAATAAATTCTCGGCTGCCGGAAGAACCGTCTCCACCGCCCAAAGAGCCGTTTTCGCCGCGCGATGACGCGTCCGATGACGCGCTCAAACTTTATTGCGATCTCTTACCGGTANCCGCGCGATGACGCGCCCGATGACGCGCTCAAACTTTATTGCGATCTCTTACCGGTACAATCTCCACACGGGGCGGTAAAGCTGAGAGAATTCGACGGAGGATTCAAAAATAAGCGCTATGCCCGCGAGTTCGATCCAGTCTGCGAGCGAACCCGCAGAGCTATAGACGCACAAGCGGAAGGCAGACCAGAGGTCCACAAGCCGCAGCGAATCCACTATTCAAAGGCAAACAGCATCAGCGCATGTTACGCCGTTATCAGTTGAGTCCTATGATGACGCCGGCGGTGACGGCGGTGACTTTGCGTCGGCAGACATCCGATCTGTTAGCTGCGCAATGACATCGATGACGACCACGTCTACGTCGAACGTTTAAGCGGTGCATCGGAACCAGCGATAGAGCTCAAGCGAGAGGAATAGCGGCAACAGCGGCGAGACATCGGTCCCGAGAAGGTAGGTACGCTACGACAACGATCCACCGCCACCGTACCTTGGTTCGCCAACATTGACAACTGCAAACACACCAATAACGGCTGACTCAGCCACCGCCACCGACGACCAACGAGCGATCGACGGCTTCGATCTACGAGACGGCGAGCGACATGCCGGAAGACTCCTACCAACAATTCATAATGGCGGTGACGGGCACAAGCAAAAACAGGAACGCTAACAGCGTCTGGTGTGGTACTGTTCACGATCCGCCTGCTGCTGTCAAGATTACTGACGAGTAGCAGCAGCAGCAACGACATGTCGACGCCTGCCGAGTTGGCAGCCAAAGAATCGCACACCCGGGACGCATATTTGTGCGGTATAGAGATGCGCTACGCGTACCGAGCTGGGGTCGTGGCGACCATCGGACGAACCCACTAGATCTACGAGGGCGGTCCGATAAGTACTTAGCCTACAAAAGAAAAATGAAAATTTTGGAAAAGTGACAATTTATTTCTCAACATAGTTTCCTTTTAGCTCGATACACTTGACCTAGAGATGTTCCAATTTCTTTAACCCATCTGAAAAATACGTTTCCTCGAAGTCTGCAAAGTAGGCCTCCGTGGCGGCGATGACCTCCTCATTCGACTCAAATTTCTGCCCGGCGAGTGACTTTTTCAAGTTTGGAAACAAAAAAAGTCGCACGGGGCCAAATCTGCAGAATACGGTGGATGGGGCAGCAGTTCGTAGTCCAATTCGACCAATTTCACTCACCGGTTAGAAATTTGAGTCGATTGAGGAAGTCATCGCCGCCACGGAGGCCTACTTTGCAGATTTCGAGAAAACGTATTTTTCAGATAGGTTAAAGAAGTTGGAGCATCGCTGGGTCAAGTGTATCGAGCTAAAAGTAGACTATGTTGAGAAATAAATCGCCACTTTTCCAAAATTTTCGTTTTTCTTTTGTAGGCTAAATACTTATCGGACTGTCCTCNCGTTTTTCTTTTGTAGGCTAAGTACTTATCGGACTGTCCTCGTATATGTCCAGCATCTCCGAGATGTGTGATCGCCTGGTATCGGCGGAAACGCCGTTGTTCACCGCACCATAAACGAAATTGCCGTATATCTGCTCTCAAATAAAAAAATTAGACGGTATTTGGAGTTTCGATATCTCCGACCTCAATATTATAGCGTAATCGATCGAGTGTCCGAACCAGCTATTCGACGCCGTGGGTGCAGTCAATGTGCGATCGGAGAACAAGCGAGACTAGCAGTATCGCGTCGAAGACACCTGTGCCCATGAACGACACAACCCCGCCGCACCCTGGTCTTCCGCTGTCGCGGTCGGAGGCACTGGCGCCCACAGACAACTTCCCGCCGCCGTACCTTGGCTCTTCGCTGTCGTGGTAGGAGACCGCAGCGATGAGCAAACGCGATCGTTTCCGATTTCGGAGGAGCAACAATGACGAGAACAACGGCGACGAGAGCTGCGACGACGAGAGCTGCGAC
>NW_014557622.1:0-352 GCF_001313825.1 Dinoponera quadriceps | reverse complement strand
GGTAGCTCAATCTGAACATGGACGACGTCGACGGGATTGAGCTACCGGAGAGTTGCACCGTGGTGGAAACCCATATTGTCGTCGCGAAAGTCGAGAGTTCGACTGCGGAGATCAACGAGATAGAGCGGTAACCGGATCCTCCGGTGGCTGCACGCGCGCAAGACGGACACAAGCTTGTTTGCAAGGGTGTTTACGACGGAGGACGATACTTCGCGTTCGTGTTCCGGCGCAAAGCCATGCGCGATTTGTTCGGCACGAACACTTCGTGGAGCTGACACTAAAGCGTCGTAATCTGAGCGTGAACGCCTTCGTCGAACTAGTGAGAGTGGTAGTCATAGCGTTGCGTCACTAC
>NW_014557621.1:0-669 GCF_001313825.1 Dinoponera quadriceps | reverse complement strand
ACTTAGATGCTGCCATAGCGATTTCGTCCCAAACCCCAGGAGAGGTAGTTGATTCTTCCGTGCCTCTGGTGCCGGCCAGGAAAACTTCACTGCCCGTGTTGCTTAGATCCACGGGAGTTAGGGTGCTGCAGCTGAATATGAGGCGTTTGGCTGTGGTGACAGAGGAGGTTCGCCAACTCATTGTCCAAAAGCGACTGGAAATCCTGCTCTTGCAGGAGTTGCACGTCCGGAAGCAGGGCAGTGGGTACTCCTTCGTTGGGCTAGGAACTGGAATGAGGGTGGCTGCTGTGTGCGCGCAACTTACTTAGGCCACAGTATTCGCTTGCAACCCCGAATTCCANGCACAACGCACTGCGCATGTGCGGAAGAGCGAGCACCAGACTTCTCCTTCTACGTCGCATCGTGCTATTTTCAGTTCAGCGACGAGATAGAGGAGCACCTCAGGCACCTCGAAATGGTGCTTCGTTCACTGAGGGAGCAGAGGGTGTTAGTGGGAATGGACGCCAATGCGCGATCCCCTCTCTGGGGTAATCGTTAATTGGATAGGGGATCGATGCTCCAGGACTTTATCCGGGTCCGCGGATACAATGTCCTTAATGTTGTCGAACAGCCGCCAACCCACTGGACGTCATGGGGATCGTTGCACATCGACGTGACCATGTTGTCCCC
>NW_014557620.1:0-346 GCF_001313825.1 Dinoponera quadriceps | reverse complement strand
ATGCAAATTCACGTTTCGGCTTGAATCTGTTCGACTAAATACGCTAGTTCCATGAGAAAAGATAAGAGAAATCCATCCGCTGACGAAACTTGCGAGTTCGCGTGTACTAGGCGAAATAACGTAAATGACGAATGAATCTTGCCTTTCATACGTTAAATCGTGAACGGATGCAAGCTGGCGAGTGTGATTGAAATATTAAGCTTTATTTCGTTATATCCATGCGGCAGCCTCGCAGATTTCAAACGGTGAGCGTTTCTTTCGATTCCACATCAGAAAACGTGATCTAATGCAAATTCACGTTTCGGCTTGTACTTTTTCGACTAAATACGCTAGTTCCATGAGAAAA
>NW_014557619.1:0-3070 GCF_001313825.1 Dinoponera quadriceps | reverse complement strand
TTTAATCTTCATCTTGTATTTGCATTATTCCAATAATGCCGATTTATAAAAGTTTGTTTAATGTTAACCCACACAACTCATTGTTTCACTTTAGCTAACACTTTCATCTTTTAAATGTTGTATCTTCCACAATGATTTTTCTCATCGATTTACCACAATTATTAATCGATCCGAGAAACAAATTATGTTATTAGTACAATTAATAAACTGTTTTATTAAAAATGCCCTAAATTAACCAAGTCGTTAAAACTATTTATTTACCTCTTTCAATTACCTAAATATAAGTTCCCCCCTCAACACGCTCATATGGTGCTATCCCAGGTAAAGAGATTAAGTTCTTTGACCTAAATAAAGAACCACCTAACGTAGGTTCTATGATTGGAGTAAATGGGCCTCTCCGGACCTTGACCTAATCTGCAGGCCTACCAGTACGTTTAGGACTCGTCAGAGCGCGAGTAAACAATTTTGTTGCATTCGTCCTCTTTCAGGATGTAACATTTACATAAATTTAAACTTTATTACTTCATTCCTTGTCAAATACGTTAAAACATCTTTTCCGAAACAGTAATGTGAAAGAGTTGTTAACAAAATTAAGTCGCTGGTCCCAGTCACCGATAGAGGAAATGGAGAAAAGGAGAAAATAGCAAAGACAGGAAATTAAGTTTACTATTTCTTTCGTTATGAAGCATTCACATGTCTTCGACAGTTTCTCTTTTGTGACATATTGTTTAATAATAAAATATTATTTTTTATATACGTTAAAATAACACATAATTCTTTTTTTTCGTTCTAAGAGTTATTCTTGACAAAAAATATATACACGAGCTTCTTTGCGTAACAAAATGATAAACATATTATAGAAACGTTATATATCTGTATTGAATATTAGTATATAAAGTTATGTATATTATAAAAACATTATGTGTCCGTATTAAAGCATTTAATTTTCTGTTAGTTTAAGATTATTTTATTTTGAATCTTAAAAAATATTGTGAATGTGTATATATGTGTGTGCGTGTATGTATGTATATAAATGTGTGTAATAATATAAATATTTCAAAATAAAATTCTTTGAAAAATTTTTATTCAAACCTTAAAATATACAGCCGCATATATTAAATATAATATGTAGATTATATTCAGTATTATGTTTCAATTTGTGGCTATGAATTTTAAAATTCTAATAAAAATTATTCAATATATATAATACCAGGTGTACAAGTATGAAACCGGAATTTTTTTGTAAAAATTAAACGTCTGTTGTTTGAAAATGATAAAAAATATTTTATTCAAAATAATGTCCTTTGCTATTTATATATTTTTCCCACCTCTCCGAAAGTTTATGAATGCCACGCCAAAAAAACATTTCTTCTTTTGAAGCGAACAAGCTATCGAGCCATTTTCGTATATTTTCATACGAATTGAAGCGTTGTTCAGCGAGAGCGTGTCCCATTGATGCGAATAGATGATAATCGGACGGAGCCAAGTCTGGAGAATAAGCCGCATGCGTTAGTATTTCCCAACTGAACGCCTCGATCGTTTCCTTGACCCGTTTTGCTGTGTGTGATGGGGCATTATCATGGAGCAAAATGTCTTTGCGTTGCCTTTTTCCATATTCCGGTCGTTTTTCACGCAATGCTCGATTTAAATCGATCATTTGCAGTTGGTAGTGATGAGTGTTAACGGTTTCACCAGGTTTTAGCAGCTCATAATAGATTACACCCTTCTGATCCCACCAAATACAGAGCATTTTCTTCTTTCCAAAGCGATTTGGTCTTGCAGTGGATGTCGATGGTTCGCCTGGATTCACCCATGATTTCTGACGCTTAGGATTGTCAAAATATATCCATTTTTCGTTACCTGTCATGATACGATGGACCTTCTTTTGTATCTGTCGAGCAGCATTTCACAAGTGGTTTTTCGATTTTCTTGCTGTCTTTCATTCAGTTCATGCGGAACCCATTTTCCCACTTTCTTAATCTTTCCCATGACTTTCAAACGAATTGAGACAGCTTTCTGCGTCACATTCAATTCATTCGGGAGTTCTTGTTGAGTTTGAGTGTCATCTTCATCCAATAAGATTTGCAATTCATTGTCTGCGAACTTTTTCGGTGGCTTCCCACGTTCTTCGTTTCTCACGTCAAAATCACCACTTTTGAATTTTTTCAACCACTCAAAACACTGTGTTTTACCAAGAGCATGTTCACCATAAGCTTTGACAAGCATTCGATGCGATTCTGCAGCACTTTTCTTCAAATGATAACAAAAAACCAAGCTGTCCGCAAATCGTAGTTCGTAGGCACAAAACTCGACATGTTTAAGGTTATAGAAAAATATACCGGTGTATGGAACTTGGGTTGTTGTGTGTTGAAAATCTTCGTCAACTGTTAGAGGGAGATGATGGCGCTGCAGAAGCGGTCTTACGGTCCCTAAACTGATAGCTAACACCATCTAGGGAAATTCCGGTTTCATACTTCTACACCTGGTATGGTGCCGATCTGTAACAGCCAATTACGTGCAATTTTGGTTTCGTCGATTCCGTTCAGGTATTTTTGATGTTAAAGACGCACCTCGCACAGGTAGGCCCGTCGTCGAAAATGTCGATAAAATCACAGATATAATTGGCCGGCATATTAGCAGTCGTAGTTTCGCCCAGGAGCTAAAGATCGACCATAAAATAGTTTCAAACCATTTGCACAAAGCTGGATTCAAAAAGAAGCTCGATGTTTGGGTGCCACACCAATTAACACAAAGAAACATAATGGATCGAATTTCCATTTGCGAAGCCTTGGCCAAACGTAATGAAATCGACCCATTTCTTAAACGGATGGTGACTGGGGATGAGAAATGGACACATACGACAACATTGTGCGAAAACGATCGTGGTCAAAGCGTGGTAAAGTAGCTCAAACGGTGACCAAACCAAGACTAACGGCCAGGAAGGTTCTGCTGTGCATTTGGTGGGACTGGAAAGGAATCATTTATTATGAGTTGCTTCGATATGGCCAAACACTAAATTCAGATCTCTACTGTCAACAACTGGACCGTTTGAAGCTAGCGATTGACCAGA
>NW_014557618.1:1115-1872 GCF_001313825.1 Dinoponera quadriceps | reverse complement strand
TATTTCTTTTTCTATATCTATAGTTGTTTCATCATTTAATTTTTCATAACTGTTGCTGATTTTTTAAACCACTAATCGTTAATAAAAGTTTGCCGTTTTTTGGTAACAATATTTTCGGGACTATTTCTCATCTTTTCTTTTATACTTCACCTTTTGTCAGTTTTGTCCTCGCTCTTGATTTTTGTTTTGCTGGTTATTTTGATTATATTGTTGTAGCGTTTGGGTCTATATTTACGAGGGCAGTCCGATAAGTACTTAGCCTACAAAAGAAAAACGAAAATTTTGGAAAAGTGGCGATTTATTTCTCAACATAGTCTCCTTTTAGCTCGATACACTTGACCCAGCGATGCTCCAACTTCTTTAACCCATCTGAAAAATACGTTTTCTCGAAGTCTGCAAAGTAGGGCTCCGTAGCGGCGATGACCTCCTCATTCGACTCAAATTTCTGCCCGGCGAGTGACTTTTCAAGTTTGGAAACAAAAAAAAGTCGCACGGGGCCAAATCTGGAGAATACGGTGGATGGGGCAGCAGTTCGTAGTCCAATTCACTCGCCGGGCAGAAATTTGAGTCGAATGAGGAGGTCATCGCCGCTACGGAGCCCTACTTTGCAGACTTCGAGAAAACGTATTTTTCAGATGGGTTAAAGAAGTTGGAGCATCGCTGGGTCAAGTGTATCGAGCTAAAAGGAGACTATGTTGAGAAATAAATCGCCACTTTTCCAAAATTTTCGTTTTTCTTTTGTAGGCTAAGTACTTAT
>NW_014557618.1:0-953 GCF_001313825.1 Dinoponera quadriceps | reverse complement strand
TTGCGGCCTACGCACGGGTCAGTTGATTACAATGATATTCTAAAGAGGTTATGCCGAAACCAAACCTTGATTTCGAGATATTAGACAGCAAAAAGGATTTATTCTTTATTACGAATAAGGCCAACAAAAATCTAGGCCAAGATTTGCAAAAGAGCGATCCGCAACGGGCGAATAGAGGCAGAAAACAATTCGCTAGAGTAGAATAATACATATGTGTATGGCTAAACTCACCAGGTATGACAGAAAGTAGTGGAATAGAATGACATATATGTAGTTGAATGTGCTATGTACAAATATTTACAAACATCATTTTCAAATTTCATTTAGAAAACGCCACGAACTTTTGTTCCAATCCAAAAGAAAAATTCATCGAGGACGGAATAATGAAATTCCCAGAAGGATAAAAGAAAGTAGCCGAACTAAACATTTAATATATTAATAAAGCTTTAAGTTTGTAAATAAAATTCTTCGTCTTTAAATTTTCCTTAAAAAAAACGAAAAGATTTTTTGGTCAACTTAATTGAAAATACTTTTATATCTGATTAGTCGGTCAACGATTCGCAGTTCGCAATCAAAATTTAATCTGTATCCATAATGCATGATATTGGCTTTTAGAGGAACAAGATGCTATAACCGTTGATGAACTTGATAAGTGTCGATAGCGTAGAAGTGATCCTCAAAATGTTATGTCACATAAACACTGATATTGTCATGCTATTTTTATACATGCTATTTTTTTGTATTTCTTAAACATATATATCTTATGTAAATTGAGTATAATACGAGGTCTGGCTATTAAATAACGAGACTGCGCGCGCAGAAATCGTCCTAGAGGGGCAGGAGGGGGGGGGCGAATGCAGCGTCGGACAGGTGGAAGTGTCTACTATTCCAGTACGAAACCTCATTTTTGTCGCTATAATAGTATTTTTTCTATAGAGGTTAGAAACGAACGT
>NW_014557617.1:0-1234 GCF_001313825.1 Dinoponera quadriceps | reverse complement strand
CGAGTTTAGTATTTCATTTTTCTCGGAATAATTGAATCCCACACCACAAACGGTCTACTCCACCTACCCCCAATCCTCCTAACCTCTAAAAATCACTACTGCTAAACTTCAAGCAGTTTAACCCACCTAACTCTAGAAACGAGTTTAGTTTCTTAATTTGTTTTTTAAAATGATGAAATTCCACACTACAAGTAGGCTACCATACTTATCCACCCACCTCTTAACCCACTTAATCTCTACAAACCACCCTTACCAAACTACAAGGTGGCTAACCCACCTGACCCTGGAAACAGCAAGTTTAATCGTTTATTTTTCTTGAAACAACTGAATCCCACACCACAAGCGGGTTGACCCACCCACGCCAACCAGATATTCAGCAGCATCTTGAAGCTGGTGTATTTGGATCTCAGGAAGGCATTTAGAAGTACGTTGTCCCTACAGCTGTCGATCCCTGCCCCGAGTACTCTTTCGTTGAGCAGATCAATGATCATGCATGTAATTGAATAAAAAAAAATGTACCTTTAATATATCGTTGGCAAAATATATTTTGTATTAAACTTTAAANTTTAAGATTTGCTCCATTGTCAGACTGTATGTAGATCTGTTCGAACTGTTTCGAAATTTTAATCATTGTATGTACCTACTTAAAAAAAGAAAATGAATTGCGCGCTTTTGCAGAAGTTTGTAATATTTGCTTTAAAAGCTCGTTTACTTGCTTCCATTTCATTTACAATACAAGTACATAAGTGAAAGTTTTTAAGGCATATTCTTTGCCTTCCGGAAAAACCTGCTGCCACAAAAGACACTGGAACAATGACAACTGCCCGAAAAGGATGTGTAGAATGATTTGCTTTCAATCTTTTGTGGTAACGAAGCCAGCAAAGGCGCGCTGCCCTGCAGGGAGGGCGTTAGGGTGTGAGAGTGAAGCCGTAGTGTGTCCGACGATGAGTTAAGATTCTCCTCATCAAAGTCGGGAAGCTCACATACTTAGACCTAAGGAGGTATGTGAGTTATCACCCCTAGGACGGTGGACTCGCCTGCGATCGGACCAGGATCCTTAACGCGGGTTTTCAAATATATCTTATGGCTCCTAAAAAAACAAAAGTATTGAACACTTCTTCTATGCACAATTGTAATGCAAATCCAGACTTATTCTGCTACGTTTGTAGTGAATACAAAATTAATAAAAATAGCCACAAAAAAATTACAGATAAAGTTAAGGAAATTTATAAGG
>NW_014557616.1:0-1109 GCF_001313825.1 Dinoponera quadriceps | reverse complement strand
TTTTTTCGGCAGGGCTTCGGGTTGCTGCTTATGCAGGTACTCCGAGCATAAACCTCCAGGCGGCCGGCACTTAGGAATGTTTCATAATGACACTTTGAGCGATTGCCCCTGTAAAAGTTTTTTTCAATGGATCGTACATATCGATCAAAAGAGCATTCCAAATGGGATACTTCCAGCCGCCTGGAAGTTAACGGTATGATTTTGGNCCGCCGCAGGATGAGTCGGCTCATCTAGGAACGCGGAGTAGATGAAAACTAGAAATATTGTTTTCCATTGTGTTATCCTTTTCGGACGGGACTTAATATTATTTTTTTCGGCAGGGCTTCGGGTTGCTGCTTATGCAGGTACTCCGAGCATAAACCTCCAGGCGGCCGGCACTTAGGAATGTTTCATAATGACACTTTGAGCGATTGCCCCTGTAAAAGTTTTTTTCAATGGATCGTACATATCGATCAAAAGAGCATTCCAAATGGGATACTTCCAGCCGCCTGGAAGTTAACGGTATGATTTTGGTTCCATCGGCGGCCAGTGCAGATTCTCGTGTCAACGGTCAGTTCAGATTCTCTTGTCGACGTGAAAGCATTGCGAGTTGTTCGAGAGTTTAAGTAAACTAAAGGTGAAAAAGGAATTGCAATGGAGGTTATCATCGTCGAGGACGAAGCTGTTTTTAAGGATTTTGTAAGGGTAAGTTTTTCCCTTTTTTTTCTTTTTTAAAGGGGGAATGGTCTTAGGATTAATTCTGTGGTTTTTTTCTAAAATTCTCTTCCCCCTTTTTCTAGATATATGAAAAAGCTTTTCATCTCCGAGGGAGAAGAGATCGATTCGCAAGATTCGACTTGGCGAGCCAGAGGCACTGCCTCAGATTGATGGCTGATGAATTTTGGCTGATCGGTGAGGAGGATTGGGACAACGTGGAGGAGTGGAACACCTTCGGGTTTTGCGAACTGTATAGCATCGAATGATATTATTCGCGCGCGCATGGTACGAGTCTGACTCGAGGGTGATTGGCCTCTGGTGCGTGTGTGTATGGATATAATAAAAAAACCATTTTTATTTAAATAAATTTCTTAATATCCTCCCCCTTACCTTTCCCCATTTAGATTTAAGTA
>NW_014557615.1:0-573 GCF_001313825.1 Dinoponera quadriceps | reverse complement strand
GGGGTTTCGATATTTCTCTCATATGGGTGCCAGCTCACATAGGCATTTTTGGTAACGAATTAGCCGACAGGAAAGCTAAGAAGGCGTCCACCCGGGGAATAAACACCCTATTTAGATATCACCCTTGCGATCTTAAGAGTCATGGAAAAAAAGGCTATATGATGATTTCGAGAATTGGTTAAAAGAAAACTCCCTTAACAAAGGAAGCCTGTTCACCCGGTACTATCACTTCCCCGGACGCAAACCCTGGTTCGAGGAATGTAAGCTCAATCGAAAGTCGGTGGTTTCGATTTGCAGGCTCAGATCGGGGCATACCTCTTTGAATGAGAGTCTTTTTNTCACGTCAGCAACATAAAAGATGACATCAAGGAATTGGAATCCCGGGGTTTCGATATTTCTCTCATATGGGTGCCAGCTCACATAGGCATTTTTGGTAACGAATTAGCCGACAGGAAAGCTAAGAAGGCGTCCACCCGGGGAATAAACACCCTATTTAGATATCACCCTTGCGATCTTAAGAGTCATGGAAAAAAAGGCTATATGATGATTTCGAGAATTGGTTAAAAGAAAACT
>NW_014557614.1:0-537 GCF_001313825.1 Dinoponera quadriceps | reverse complement strand
AATCGAAAATAAAAATAGATACAAGCTTTTCCGACACAATATCTAGTTAAAAACGATTTTTCGACCTTTGTAAATTTTTGTATACTTCTCAAATTAGTTTAGATGTTGGAATAATGGTCATCCGTTCACGATTTCTTCTCAAACTGGTTTAGATGCTGAAATAATGGTCATCCGATAACGACTTAACGTAAA
Organism: Dinoponera quadriceps; assembly: GCF_001313825.1. Classification (NCBI taxonomy): domain Eukaryota; kingdom Metazoa; phylum Arthropoda; class Insecta; order Hymenoptera; family Formicidae; genus Dinoponera; species Dinoponera quadriceps. The sequence goes on along the minus strand of NW_014557614.1, from coordinate 345 downwards.
GAAACGCAAGATTCACTCGACATTCACGTCATTTCGCATATTACACGCAAACTCGCAGATTTCGTCAGCGGATGGATTTCTTTTACCTTTTCTCATGGAACTAGCGTATTTGGTCGAAAAGATTCCAGCGAAAACGAGAATTCCCATCAGCTCACGTTTTCTGATGGAGAATCGAAATAAACGCTCTCCGGCTGAAATCCTCGAGGCTGCGGAATGGGAATAACGTAATAAAGCTGAATATTTCAATCACACTCGCCAGTTTGCATCCGTTCACAATTTAACTTAAAGAAACGCAAGATTCACCGACATTACCGTTATTTTGCCTGTAACACGCTAAAACGCAAG
>NW_014557613.1:0-2092 GCF_001313825.1 Dinoponera quadriceps | reverse complement strand
TTTCATGTTGAAATTCTTATTTCGTGTTGAAACTCTTATCTTATCTTGCTCATATATATAGTGCAAATGCAAGAAATATATAATATCATGATAATCGTATATCTTTACCGTACACTGCACCTAGAGGAACAACGAAAGATATTTTTATATAACAAGATGCATCACGGGTCTGGACAAAAGTGTCGCGAGGAGCATATATTTTCAAAATATCACTTTATTTATTGTTTATCTGTCACATAATATTTATACATTATGCGCATAATTATATAAATGATTCGTAAACAAATTAATTATTTTCTTTAATGTAATTTCTGTTAAAACCGCATTCTATTAATCAATATCAGGCTAATCGTAAAATAAAACAGGATATTTCTCCGTTGGTTGCTTCGTGTAAAGAGACCTAGCGAGACTCGAGGACTTGCGGAGAACTCCGAGCAGAATAATAAACTTTTATCCGTAAACTCACCCGACTAATTCGCTTCACAATTGTTTTTGAATTACTTAAATTGTGCATATACCAAATATTAATACTGTAAACGATATTCAAATGATAGAAGCAAAATTTGTTACTCGTGAACACACACATACATATTTTTAAAAATATGCAGATAGCCAAACTTGCGCAAACAGATTTCGAGCAGAATCTGCTAAATTTTTAATGGCAGGAAGTCAACAAATCTAACATAAAGTCCATTTTATCAGATTATGTTGCCCAACTACTACCAAAGATGCGATAGAGTTTATTAACAGGCAATGCGAACAGATTGGCGGCAGAAACCGAGTAGAGACTGTAGCGATTTGATAGCAGATTATTGGCAAAAAGCGAGCATATCTTGTTGAACATAATTTAGCAGGCTTTATCGCCAAAATATGAGCTGAATGCGGACATAGATATCTATGTTTTTTTTTGTGTAGAATTCTAGTCAAATTTGCTGCCAATATGCATGCAGTCTGTGACCAATTTGCTTAGAGTGTAGATACGTGAAAATGTGAGTATATCTTCCACAATATAACTTCTTTCTCGTTCACTATAACGTAGCACTCTAAATCCAATACTTTCGAGTAATATTCTCAGTTCCTTTAGAAGGTCAGTTGAATTGGAAAATGGCGGCCTAAAATTTTTCACCTATTATGTATGTGCAAATAAAATATTTAATAATTTGTAGATTAACAATCGCGAAGGTGAAAGCATGTAGTCAATAAAAATATTTACCTATCGTATACGATGCGTATCGAACATCATTCAATATTTCATTTAAAATGTCAAACGTAGCATGAAATTGTACCATTAATATTAGTACTGTTCCTCCAGGTCGGAGTAAACGATACATATTTTCCAATGCATACCTATTAGATGAAAAATAAACTAGATTATTATTTGGAGCATTTGTTCATTAAATTATATGAACGAATAGTTTTTATGAAAAAAATATTACAATTTTCAATTGTTAAATCGCATTTGAGGAATCAATGGAGTTACATTGTTATTTCTTTCTATCAAAAATAAAAATGTCGGGAAATATTTTTCGTGAATTGGTCACAAAATAATATTTAAAGAAGAAGTTGGGTCTCCGAGAAGGCGCTTATATAAAGCATAAAGAAAATCCAACACATTTTGTTTAAACATCTTTCTTACCGAATATCGTGACACCAATGCAAAGTATGAAATGAGAAAACATTATCTTATTTGGTAAAATATTTTCCAGGTGGATGTTTTGTTTCAATATCTAATATTTAAAATCTCAATCTTTGTTCGACACCATATACTTTATTTGCATGTGTGATCATGATTTCGGAAATATTTTTACCTTTGCATAAAACGTAATTAATCAAAAAATATTTTCAACATATATTGTATTTTCATAATGTACCACTTTCTTACCAATAAATACCGCTTTTTGATTGAGTGCGAGTAAAAGCATATATCGTATCGCATATGTAGCGTTACCTGGGCCGCAAACAACATCCATACACTTTCCTGACATATGCTTTAATTCTTCGTCTAACTCGTCAATCAATTAGGTTCTTTACGTAAAGGTTCTTACGTAATTATCGAGTTTGAAGAAGAATTAAAGCATATGTCAGGGAAATG
>NW_014557612.1:890-1513 GCF_001313825.1 Dinoponera quadriceps | reverse complement strand
GTTATGTCTGCCCATTTTATGCAATTCTCTTGGTAATTGAGATTAACTTAAAAGCGCTTAAAAAAGTCTGATCCTAGGATCCCATCCTGCGGCATCGGGAAATTATCCTCTACTAGATGGAAAGCGACTGGATATCCTAAGATATCTATCATGGCCAGCCCTAAGGTGGTTACATAATGCGCTGTAATTCCACTCAATTTGAGAATTTCTTCCCTACTTACCGGGATGTCTTCTTTTAAACAGCTTTGTTTAATTATATTGGGCCCTGATCCGCTATCGACAAGAAACTCCAGATTTTTGTTACAATGTGCGCTTTGAATTTTTACCGTCGGCACATCTTCGATTCCTGCTAGATTTATGGCTCTGACTCGATCGTTTCTTCTCCGCGGACTACACGCGTGGGGCGTGTACTCGTTTTTCCCGAAATCGCCCCAGTTCTCTCGGGAGTTTGCCAGTTACCCTGTTTATAATTATTTATCGAAGCAATGTTAACATTATTATTGTTGCGATTATTATACACGCGTTTACGACATTCCTCTATTGAATGACCGGTCTTTTTGCATTATCTACAGACTATCATTGCGTTTCGATTCGAATTAAGATTTTGATTATGATTAAAATTT
>NW_014557612.1:0-699 GCF_001313825.1 Dinoponera quadriceps | reverse complement strand
GCCCCAGTTCTCTCGGGAGTTTGCCAGTTTCCCTGTTTATAATTATTTATCGGAGCATTGTTAACATTATTATTGTTGCGATTATTATACACGCGTTTACGACATTCCTCTATTGAATGACCGGTCTTTTTGCATTATCTGCAAACTATCATTGCGTTTCGATTCGAATTAAGATTTTGATTATGATTAAAATTTGTATCATTGGAAGCTCGCTGTGACGGACTTGCATACTGTGAATTCGGATAAGGAGATTTAAGATAAGTTGGTGGGGAAGGAATAAATTGGTTAACTGCATTTGACGAATAATGCCCCGTCTTATATTTATTTGGAGCGGGTGCCGAATAGTTTTCGTATCTATATCGGTCATTCCAGTGAGGAATCAGTCTACATTGGTCAGCTGTGTGGCCTTTCTTTNGTTTACGCTATCTATCCGTCGCGCGGGAGCACGCTTGTCCGTAGTAGTGTTCTCTGCGAGTACTATCTTTTTTATCATATTCACGGTCTCAAGTTCTTTCTCCGCGTCGATGGCACGACTCTCAACCTGTTCGAACGTTCCTTCTTTCGAAATTATTATGTCTCGATTTAATCCACGTAAAAAACTAGTTTTTAAATGACCCTCAATGGAAGTCCGAAATTTTTTGCTAACTCGGCCTACCTCTCTTTTTTGCGCGTCCACTATTCTCTTCCCTAATTCACGCA
>NW_014557611.1:0-240 GCF_001313825.1 Dinoponera quadriceps | reverse complement strand
AACTCGCGGGGGAACGTCCTCGGGTACGGTCGAGAGCTTTTTCGACGGCTCTCGGATGGCTCGCCGGATGTCCAGGTTCGGTGATAAAAGAGAGGAGAGTTTTATCTTCAGTAACAATATATATATTTCGCGTCGGTCGGTATTACAACGCCGGAACAGATGTAGTCGGTGCTTTAATTCGCCGTTCTGTGTACGGTGGCTGTTGACAGGTGCGCATATATTTTGATGGAACAGCTGATC
>NW_014557610.1:0-3757 GCF_001313825.1 Dinoponera quadriceps | reverse complement strand
GGACCTCATTCTTTAATAGTCATGTTAGAAGTCGAACTAATTTTGAAAATTCAGGTATGAACTTTCTGTAATACCTAGCTAACCTTATAAATTGTTTTACATTCCTTGGCGTTTTAGATGTTGGAAATTCGAGAAAAGCTTCGAGTTTTTTAAAATCTGGCTTAACGCCCCTCTTGCTAATTACGTGACTCAAATAATTGACATTCTTGCGCAAAAATTGACATTTATTTGGTTGTAATTTTAAATTAGCATCTTTAAGTCGCGGCATTAGTTCTTCAAATTTGTTTTTGTGTTCTTTTAAAGAAGAAGCATACAATAAAATATCATCTATTCAAATAAATACTTTTTGTCCATGTATTTCCTATAAAACTATATCCATTAATCTTTGAAACGTTGCAGGAGCGTTCTTTAACCCGAAAGCATTCGATTAAATTCATAATGTCCAAAAGGTGTGGTGAAAGCTGTATTGTAACTTTAGCGTCGATCCATTTCAATTTGGTAAAATCCGGAAGCTAAGTTAAAGATCGAAAAATACTGACTTCCACCGGGCTGATCGAGGGTGTCAATTTAATTAAATAACGAATAAACGTCTCAAACAAATTTTATCATTTAGTAAGCGGAAATCCAAGACTATACGCCAACGTTTATTTGCCATGTACATCTGCACTTTTACACACTAGGAGTATTATATGGCGATTGAGGATGTCGGATAACACCACCGTCTAGAAGTTGTTGCACAAATTTATTTATTTTAATTTTATAAATTTGTGGAAATCTGTACTATTTAGTATTTATTGGGTAGTCGTCTGTAGTCAGTATATGATGTTGCAGTACATGCGTTGCAGTCAATTTTTCCTCATACAATTAAAAGCATTCTTGATGAGCCTTTATCAAATTTAACACATTGATTGTTTCTTCCACAGTTAAATTTTCCAAATTAATTAAACTTAATATGTTTAGTCTGTCATTGTCATGAATATCAGNGAATTTGTGGAAATCTGTAAACTAATACTATTTAGTATCTATTGGGTAGTCGTCTCTAGTCGGTATATGATGTTGCAGTACATGCGTTGCAGTCAATTTTTCCTCATACAATTAAAAGCATTCTTGATGAGCCTTTATCAAATTTAACACATTGATTGTTTCTTCCACAGTTAAATTTTCCAAATTAATTAAACTTAATATGTTTAGTCTGTCATTGTCATGAATATCAGTCAGCTTTATNATTGTCATGAATATCAGTCAACTTTACATAAAAATTGAATTCAGGGTCATATTGCTAGAATTTTCGTTAAATTAATTTGTACGTTCGTCATGTCCGTCGGTAAAAGGCACATCAGTTTCAGATTTATCATCGCCAATTATAGATACCGGATGATCTGAAACTAAAATTGCATGAACATGTGAAATTATGTTTTTGTTTGTATTATTTACATTACATTAATTATCGACTATAATACCTCCGAAATGAGAAGAATTTTGGAGATCAAATACTGGTTTTGCACTTGTGGTTCTATTGGAGATTAGTTGTTTGAATAAAACGTTTATATTCTTCTCTTTAATTTTCTGAATTTTAATATTTTGACAGGAGGCTTTAAATGCTCTTTATAGAGTCTCGTCGAATTTTCTGGCGACATTGCTTATAGAAATTACTGGGTCTTGCTTTTGATATTTTAATTTTTGATCATCGGTATTAAAAATTTTACTAGCGTCAAAGGATCCTTTTCAAAATTCTCTTCCAACGGTTTTATTTCGTCGAATTTTCTGACGATATTGCATATAGAAATTACTGTATTTTGCCTTTTATATTTTAATTTTTGATTATCGGTTTTAAAAATTTCGCTATTGATTNTGCTTTTGATATTTTAATTTTTGATCATTGGTATTAAAAATTTTACTAGCGTCAAAGGATCCTTTACAAAATTCTCTTCCATGGTTTTATTTCGTCGAATTTTCTGACGATATTGCATATAGAAATTACTGTATTTCGCATTTTATATTTTAATTTTTGATTATCGGTATTAAAAATTTCGCTAGTGATTTGAAGATCCTTTTCGAAATTCTATTCTAAGGTTTTATTTGTTAAGTTATGGAATTTTTCCTTCTGATATTTATTTATTTTAGGATATATATGGGGTATTTGAAGATTAACCCCTTGTTTGGAAATATAAGGATTTCTACAGGAAGATTGGAAATTTTATTTCTGATTATTATTAAAATTTTTACTGTGACGATGCAAAATTTTGTCTGCCACTCAGGCGGTGACCTGACCAAGGGGAAGCCGGAGGCTCGCGCCTTCTCGCGGAGAGAGGGCGACCGAGTGCCGATTTTTGGTCCTGTGCGCCGTTTGCGCACAGGACAGATGCCCGCGGATTTAATAATTTTTTTTTTGAGTGGAGAAACACCCGCGAGCCAGGACAGCGGAAGACAAGGGAAAGAGCCCGACGGAGAGGCTGGAGAAAGACGCGGAGGAACGGGGAGTCCTACGCAAGGACGGGTGGACGGCAACGGAGCGGGATGACCACCTTGCAAGGATAAAGACGCAAGGCCCCGCGACCCGTTCGCAGTCAGGCAAAAGAATCCCGGGTGTCCTATGGAACTGCTGCGAGANCCTGACCAAGGGGAAGCCGGAGGCTCGCGCCTTCTCGCGGAGAGAGGGCGACCGAGTGCCGATTTTTGGTCCTGTGCGCCGTTTGCGCACAGGACAGATGCCCGCGGATTTAATAATTTTTTTTTTGAGTGGAGAAACACCCGCGAGCCAGGACAGCGGAAGACAAGGGAAAGAGCCCGACGGAGAGGCTGGAGAAAGACGCGGAGGAACGGGGAGTCCTACGCAAGGACGGGTGGACGGCAACGGAGCGGGATGACCACTTTGCAAGAATAAAGACGCAAGGCCCCGCGACCCAGTTGCAGTCAGGCAGAAGGATCCCGGGTGTCCTATGGAACTGCTGCGAGACTAAGAGTTGCTGGATTCCGTCCAGGAGCGAACAGGCGAATAAGCGTCATAGGAAAACAATAACAGACGCGAGGTCCCGCTAACGTCCAAGACGCGTGATCCGGCAGACCGAACCAATCGGGAGCCTCGAAGCGCGGCGATAGATCCCTGAGGCGGTTGCTGCTATGAAACGGGACGAGCGAGGCTCGTCACTGTGCTGCCCGCAGGCGTGCGAAGCGAACGAGCGAACGAGCGAGCGAGCGAGCATGCGAGGACCCGGGCCGCTGCGGTGTCCAGGAAAGAGCTCCAGGAGAGGAGAGGCGAGCGTCCGCTAGCGAGTGGGTGAGGGTGTTATCATGCAGCCGCGGGCGAGAAGGTAGAGTCGCAATTAATTCCTGGAAAGTAGCTTCTCTGGTAATCCCGGGAGGTTTTCGCCGCTTCTCGGCGGCTAGAGGACTGGACTCGGTTGTCTTTACACATTGCCGGTCGCACAGTCCGCGCCGATTTGGGAATCCGAAGGCGTGCGTACGGAATCGCGCGTAAAGAATTATATTGTACGTAAGGACTGCTGCCGGCGGGCGAGTACGTCGGAGAGTATCGACCCGGCCGAGGCAAAAACTACTGGCGGGAAGGACCCGCCTGGCACCCAACCAGAGACCCGGAGAGATTCGCACAACGGTTGCCGGGCAAGGGAGCATAAAACGCGACGCGTGTAAAATTTCTTTGATGCCGTCGAGTGGCATAGATCCGCCGCTTTCAGTCATGTCTTGTTAAACAACATGCAAGAACCGCTCCCTTAGAATCCGTTGCCAAATCTCCCGG
>NW_014557609.1:294-528 GCF_001313825.1 Dinoponera quadriceps | reverse complement strand
GAAAAATATTTTGCTCCTCCTAGCTGATCGAGAATTTCGGTAATGTTAGTCAGAGGATAAGCGTCACCTACCGTCTTATCGTTCAGTTTACGGTAATCCAATACCATTCGCCAGCGTCTGCGACCGTCCGCGTCTGTTTTATTAGGCACTATCCACACCGGCGTGTTATACGGAGAGTCGGACGGCTTTATAATGTTCTGTTCCAAAAGTTCACTCACATGATTATTTATCTCT
>NW_014557609.1:0-201 GCF_001313825.1 Dinoponera quadriceps | reverse complement strand
CCGGTAGTTGAAAGCAATCATTGCTTTTGGCAATTAGATTTTCGACATGTTTTCGTTCCTCGCTATTTAAGAAATTTAATTTTAATAGTTTGATTATCTTATCACTTTGTATACTCCCTTGTATCGCGTTTACGCTATCTATCCGTCACGTGGAAACACGCTTGTCCGTAGTAGTGTTCTCTGCGAGTACTATTTTTTTAT
>NW_014557608.1:40510-89697 GCF_001313825.1 Dinoponera quadriceps | reverse complement strand
TATACGATGACTCCTGGCATAAGAGAGGCAGCCTTACGTCAATTAGGAGGAAGTAGAAGAGAGTTAGATATACTTCATCTCATATTTGATGACGTATTCTGGGACAATATTGTAACCGAAACTAATCGGTATGCAGATCAAATACGAGAGAATCCACGCAGAAGACGAGGACTTGACGACACTTGGTTTCCTGTAGATGCTATCGAAATTAAAAGATATGTCGCATTGTCCATAATAATGGCACAGGTAAAAAAACCAAGGATACAAATGAATTGGCCGAAGAGGGCTGTTATCGAAACGCCGATATTTCGAAACTCAATGCCATTGAAAAGATATCTGCAAATTACAAGGTGTATGCATTTCGCAAACAATAATCTGGTTCCCAATTCAGATAAATTGAGCAAAATTAAACCTGTGATCAATTTTTTTAAACAAAAGTTTAAAGAAGTATGCCCGTAATATTTACGTTTGGCCCGATCATCTACTACGGGCTATGCCCGTAATATTCACGTTTGGCCCGATCATCTACTACGGGCTATGCCCGTAATATTCACATTTGGCCGGATCATCTACTACGGGCTATGCCCGTAGTTGTAGGTTAAGGGGTTAACTTTGCTCACGTATCATCGTTCGTCAAAAATGCTACATCTTACTGAACGTAAACGGATATCTTTCTTGATGATGAGAGGATGGGGAGATCGATTAGGTCGTACAATGACATTACACACCTCTTTAACGCTACATTTCGTAATGGAAACTCAGGTCCTTCAAAATCTATAATTACTAAAACAATTAGACATTTCGAACAAATTGGTAGCGTTAAAGATCACCCGAAAACTGAGAAATTAGCTACAATTACTAATCCCGAGAAATCACTGGATGTTTTACAATCCTTCATAGAAAATTCACACAATTCTACTCACCGAGTGGCTGAAGAACATGAAATAAGTCAAAGGTCGGTGCGTAGAATATTGAAAGGCATTATCCATACAAAATTCGTCTTGTTCAAGAATTAAATGAAGATGATTTTGATCGGCGACTAGAGTTTTATGAGTTGATGATGGTGAAAATAGATGCACGTCCTCACTTCTTACACGAAATTGTTTTTCTTTCTTGGATGAAGCAACATTTGAACTCAATAGTGACGTGAATCGGCATAATAATAAATTTTGCACGAATACAAATCCTCTTGGATGTTGGAATCTTACACGCAATACTCAATGAAATTAAACGTATGGGCTGGCATTCTCAAAAATACTTTAGTAGGTCTCTTTTCCATTAATTTAAATGCAGACACATATGAAAATATGTTAAGGAATCAAATAGTTCCAGTTATTCGGGCCATTGTTGGTAAAAATAACCAGAATAGTTGGTTCCAGCAAAACGGGGCTGGTCCACACTATGGAAGGAATGTCCGCAATTATTTAGACGAAATGTTTACTGAGCGATGGATAGGACGAAGAGAAGCGATAGAGAAGGCCAGCTCGGTCACTGGACCTATCACCGCTCGGCTACTTTCTGTAGGGTTATCTGAAGAGCAAGGTTTACTCTACCAAGTCACAGGATATAGAAGAACTACGGCGATGTATCCTTTAGAAAGCTACTCTGATTCCTAAGGACTACATTTTTAACGCGATTTCGATTTTACGATTGCCTGGCATTCTGTCAAACAATGATGAACCTTTCGAGCATTTATTGTAAACATGCCTGAATCGAAAAGAGTTTTTTGTTTTGCGTACGATAGGTATTCATCTTTCGATTTTACCTTAGTTGGCCGGATCTTTCTATAATCTTGCTTTACTTGGCCGGATCTTTCTGTGACCTTGCTTTAGTTGGCCGGATCTTCCTTCGATTTTGCCTTAATTGGCCGGATCTTTCTAATATGACCTTGAAGGAGGTCACGAAAGTCAAATGCAAGATCCCTATCAATATTATCAGCAAAAATGCACCATTTTCGAGATATTTCGCAATATTTCTGTCAATATCATTTGATCTTGATTTGACCTGTAGAGTAAGAGTAACCCCAACTATCAACCACATATCTAAACGTAAAATTTTCCGCTCTTTTCATTTCTGAGGTTCCCATTTAAAAAAAACTTTCAAATAAAAAGAAATATTACCCATAATTTACATAATAAATTTAGCAATAATTGGATAGATTGATTTTCTTGGATAAAATCTAAAGAAAATCATCCTTCTTGTGTAATGTACAACATAAAACTTATATTACTGTTTGGAATCGGTAGAGCCTACTCTCGGCGGTCCTTCAAGTTCCGAGAGCTGATTCGGTGGAGGTCGCCAACCCGCTTGGATCGACAACAGTCGACTCGATTTAATCTCGAATAGTCCCTATCCGGTCGCTTATCCTGGCAGCCCCTAAGGTGTCGTGGGCGATGAGGAACATCACCCTCTTCATCAGACTTGCAGACTCGTCAAGCGAACCGTTAAACATCCAAAAAAGGTGCTCATTTAGGGGTGCTCCTCAAAGTACGGATTTGGTGATATTTGACCGAGTACGATCGGCTATAAGGTTGCGCGGTGACGCCAGGCGTCAGAACACTGGACAAGAATGGGCGTCTTTAAGGGGGTGGTGGGCACTAAACTTAAAAACTAACCTAATTGGAACCGTGTGAGTATTTACAAATGAACAAGATGTCAACCCACGGTCGTCCATCTGCTCCGAACTCGGAGTGTGGAATAGGCCGTTAACGCCTTTGCCTCTGTGCACTGAATGCGCGTCTCCTAGCAATAACTGCGAATTTGCGAATTGGATCGAACGATCAGCCTCTATCGAGTAGTTACGCTCGACATGGAATTAATCGGCGATATTGCCGATTAAATATCTGGCGGATAATCGCCGTTGATTTACCTTTCGGTACTCATTGACCGAATGAACTGTGGCACATAAGATCAAAACTTACCCACCATTAGGGGCATTCAATCATATAATACCCAGCATAGAATTGAAACTCTCCTCGCGAGGAGAAGTATCATTCTTCACTCAATCGACCAAAGTCGAATTGCAAAGGAAGACGAAAATGGTCTAAGCGCTCGCTTATATATGGGCACCGTGAGTGGACTCACTCGCGGGAGGACCGCCCCGCCTGCGCGCCGCTCCGCGGCGTACGCCGCGAATTATGGCGGCGCAGATGCGACTACTTCGCGCTCGACGGCGAGACAACCGCGCCTGGTGCGCGGCAACCCGACCGCTCGGGGAACTTCGTTGTTGCGAGGCTCACTTGATTCGCAACAATTACTAATTATATTAGTCAATTAGGTGACTTCTAGGTCCTCCCATTTCGCATGAAATAACGAGCAAAGTAACTTAAATAATTGAATAAATTGTCGATTAGTTCTAGTATTATCCTATTTTACTCATTTTCACATGCGACATACGGTGTGTAAATAGGTTCAGCTAACATCAATAAAAGAGATGAAGTTGAAAGCATGTAAAGTTACTGGTGCTGTGTTTCATATCTCTCAGTTAATCAGCTGTTGACGTCAGAGGCTTATGTATTGTCTTGCACAATAAATAATTCTTATAATGACTGAGCAAACAAAGTAAAAAATATATATATTTTTTAATACGAGCGCATGACTTATATATGCCGCTTCTTTACATTCAAATATGTAAAAATAGCTTAAATAATATCTTAAACTTAAAACTACCGATTTATTCGGTTTATTTTATATACCAATATAATTCGATTTCACTTTACTCAAAATTAAATCTATCTCTTTATCCGAATATAAATAAATATGTTGACTTGATCATTTCAACAGCTAATTTGTTGATCTTTCTTTTATTCACTTAGTTCGATTACATTGAATACAACAATTATTTTTAACAACAGTGTATCAACAATTAATTTGTTGATAGGAAATATGTAACGCAGCACCAGTAATTATCACTACTGCCAACTTCATCTTTTTTACTGATGATAGCCGAATTTATTTCAAAACACATCCATAATCTTGCATGTTTTCGCATATTAATCTCGAATGAACGTGTTAAAAATTATCATAGTTTTGTAAACAGTGCAAAAATGCAATAGAATACAAATAAAATTTGCAAATATAAAAGTGCGTTGTGTTTCACGCATATGTGCGCATTTATCTGTAGTATATGTTACGTATACTATAGATAAATGTGCTCATATGCGTAAAACGGAACGCGCCTCAAATGTTTGGTAGATTTTGATGGAATATAGTACATTTTTAGGTACTAAAATTTTTTCTTCCCGGCAACCGTACATACGCCGCAACCTCCGTACTCGTACTACGCATAAATCTCGTGACGAACTTATACAGTTGATAATTTCTCGGCGAAAGGAAGGATTTCCCCTCCGGCTTTTATTGCCGCTGACATCCGTTCTTCATTCTCTCGCGATTGGTTAACGTGTGAAGTACGGCATATGTCGCGCGGCTATGGTGCACCGTGACCTGTATTTTCACGTTGTCCTTGATAGTACCCGTTCCATTTTAAGGCCGAATTGTTTTGGCTTTTTAACTTTAGTACGGCACTCGCAGATCAAACTGAATGAAGCGAAAAATTAAGAAATAGATAATAAAGAAACCCCTACACAAGAATAGAAATTGAATGGCCTATAAAGAGCTAAGCACAGATGGTTTAGTATTGTTACATTAAAATTATGTTATTAATATTAATATAATTGTTATAATTATTATAATATAATATATAATTAATATAATATTAATGTAATTGTAGAAGGATATGAAGTGTCCAGCGTGTTAACACACGTGACGGAAGTATTTTCATTCAGACGTACGTGACGTATCAATTTTTCCACGCTTAGACCGGTCCTGAATCCCAATATATTAATAAGCATACATTATTTCCCTGAAAACAAATCCTCATTAATTAACTTCTTCAATCTAATATACCTATTAAAATGTTGCGAAAAATACTATCTTAGCCAAAATTCGAATTTGGACTTTCCCATTTTCCGGGCGGGACGCCTTATCAATTTGACCACTGTGTGCGTGCGTGCGTGCGTGCGTGTGGCAATAAACATAAATAGATAGAATTATTTCAGGGAAATAATGTATGCTTATTAATATATTGGGATTCAGGACCGGTCTAAGCGTGGAAAAATTGATACGTCACGTACTCACGTCAACTCCTTTAAACTACTTGCGTTCCTTGATACCGGCGAGCGGAACCGGGCCCAAAGATGACCCGTGATATGATGCCTGAAAGGTAAAAAACTCAAATACCCGACTCACGTCACCGGTCCTTGAAATGGCAGAGAGAAAGAGAGGAGAAGCCGAAAGTCGGCGGATCTACGGGCTGGATTTACTAGTTTATGGCGGAAAAATATGCGACCTTGCATATAAACATCTTTCGGATTTATAACTCTTATCTTTCTGTTGACTTATATTTTACGAATTTATAAACATTAATATTGTGTAAAATACTGTCGATGCCTTCGGTGGGAAGACCGTTGATACCGGTGGGTCGAATACTTCTGCGATGTTTCTGCGCTGAAGCGTTGGGGGCGATCGCCGATCTTAGTAGATCAAATCTTTTTCGGTGGATCGAACCTTGATGCTGTAACGGTGGGGGCAATCGCCGAACTCAGTAGATCAAGCCCCGTTGGTGAACCGCCAATACCGGGAGTCGACTCTGTGTGCTGGAACGACGGAGGCGATCGCTGATCCCGGTAGATCAAGCCTCATCGATGAGCTCCACCGAGATGGCTGCCAATACCGGCTGCTAATTCGATGTTCTCCTTCTAGCTTGTTCTTTATCGAAAACTCGCCGGAGAACTGTCAGCTGGTGCGCCGGACGGCCTACTTATAGTAGCTGTCGCGTAACGAGCTCGTTCGCGGAAGAGACAGACCTTGCTTACGCCGTCTAGCGATGTTTCGGCGAGGTAAAATTCGCATGAATGTTTCGCGAATAATCGCGCACTGTACCGCGCATTCCCCGACCTAGAGTTGTTAGTTAAGACGAGGGTCCCTCGTCATAACCGTAAACGCGGTCGCTACTGCGGCGTCTATATCGATGGAATAATCGGCAACGATAAATTATCGCGGCAATTGAAAGGTTTTGCTTTCTTTTCATTTACTGCTGGACTAGTGTCCGGCGTATTAAAGCGACATCTCTCGGCGCATACAGACCATCTTTAAAGTCGTTAAAGTCCCTTAAGTAAGAATCTGTACATCTTCGATTTTTTTATAAAAAATTACGTCTAATTTGTCACTAGAATATCTCTAACTATGAAAGCCGTTTACAATGTATCGAGTTGACTCCTAAGTCCGGATCTGCAATAGATGTGGTAAGTTTTTAGTCTTTGCTTTAAGCAATAAAATGTAACACAATTCCTGACAAAACACGTTTCCTGCGCTGTCAAAAGTCGTAATACTTAAATCTTAAGGATTGCAACGTCCAGTAGCGCTGGAAACGCTTTTCGCTAAAAATTACGATCTAGCGCTTAGAGCAAAAGACTAAGGCTTTACAGTCTGTTTGATAACAGCATGCCCGGCGAAACTTTTATTTTAAATCGTTAGACAGGAAATTCCAACGGGAGCAAGTAGAGAAAGTCTGTCTCTAAGATAATGTGTAAAGAAAGCCCCAGTTATTGTTCGATTTTAGTGATAGAAGGTCGTATTTCACCATGAATGCTGCATACGCATCGTGATTTGAAGCCGTATTTCTCTACATACATCCGAAAGGATCGTAAATGTCGCGCAAAGCAACGATTAAGTACTTGAGAAAGTCTAAGACATATGTGAATAAATAGGTGAAAAGCTACTTAGAGGTAAAAAAATGTCGATGACCTGCCGGAACTGCCGGAAATAGCTCTGCACATAAAACGACGAAAAAAGAGAACAAACTGATCTTACTTGCGAAAAATCCTCATCTATCACTGCGTGGCGGACAAGCGGCATTACGTCAAAAAGGTATAAATATATCATGTGGTACAATTAGAAGATATCTACGTGCTTATGATGTAAAATATCGAAGCACAATTAAGAAACCTCTATTGTCTAAAAAAAAAACACCTTGAAAAAAGAATTGTTTAAACGCAAGAAAATTTGGACCGCGATTGGGACAATTTTTTCCGACGAAGCATCCTTTTGTAGAGCTTCCACGCCAATAGACTCGTCAAGCAGACCGTTAAACATCCAATAAAGGTGCTCATTTAGGGGTGCTTCTCAAAGCACGGATTTGGTGCTTTGCATACTTTGTAACGATGCATTTTTACGTGCATCGTTATGAGAGGACGATTCGGCATACAATCGCCGAATCATACTTCTCGCGACACAGTTTACTTGATGTCGAGAAATCGCTGCCGAATATCCGGGACTAAGTGAGAACCGCGCGAATATCGAACGCCGCCGAACATCAGCGAACAACTCCGATACAATCGAAGACCAACGGGCGCAAAAGATAAGATATAAATCGATTAAAGGAACGATCCAAACGCCGAGAGGATAACGAGAGACTGCGAACGCAAACGAAATATTCGCCGCTCGTATCCGTCGTCGACATAATACGAAACTGTAACGAAAACGGTATAAAAGCCTACCGGGACCGCGGAAAAAACACAATTCTTCCAAACAGTTCATCGGAACAGTTCTTCCACACAGTTCATCGTCACGGTTTTTCAATACAGTTACCCGACTCACGCACAGAGAGATATACGAGAATATAAAAACCAAGAATAGAAACCGTGAGTGATACCGCATCCGCGCTTTCATATCACCGAGAGTTATTCAGCGAGCCGTCCGAATCCCAATCCTGCTCCTTCGGATCGACATTACGTCGTCGTCACCGCTGCGTAAGCGCAGTAACCGATCCTTCGGGTTGACAATACGTCGTCTCTGCTGCGTAAACCTTTCCTCAAGTCAACTTCCCGAGCGGAATCGTGGATCAGACCCGACGACTACGTGACCACCTCGCGCCGCCAACCTCCGTCCATCGACTCCGCATCTCGCTCGACGAAGATATCACGCGCACCGAAACCACGGAACGCAACGATACGATAGCTCGCGCATCATTACTTGTAACTCATTTCTATATGGCGCCCCATAAAAATAAAGACACTACCGGGCACTGTCCGGAGAAGCTTACGCTATACAATGCTTAAGTTTCTTCTTCTCTCTGTCAACTCCTTTAAACTACTTGCGTTCCTTGATACCGGCGAGCGGAACCGGGCCCAAAGATGACCCGTGATATGATGCCTGAAAGGTAAAAAACTCAAATACCCGACTCACGTCACCGGTCCTTGAAATGGCAGAGAGAAAGAGAGGAGAAGCCGAAAGTCGGCGGATCTACGGGCTGGATTTACAAGTTTTCTAAAGAGGAACTACAGGAAAAGCTATGCGCGCTCAACCTCGATGACGGAAGAAATCTTAATGACTTTTGCAAGCGAATGCGCGCATATGTCGCGCCAAATTCCAACCAAACAACAATACGACGATAAAGATGACAGTATAAAAACCGATACTGTCTGCGAAGATAGACGAAAGTCCCTGGGAAAATGGCCGGCTACTCCACGTATAATATCGACTAGATCCGCAAGTAAGGATGCCATTTTGACAGCTATGATCCAATAGTATTCCTAGAGAGAGTAGAAGAACTACAACTGTGCTACGAACTCAGGGGCACAGATATTAAAAGGTTTATTACAGTTGCTTCGAAGAAACGCTCTATTATGCTACCGTCAATTATTGTTAAGACTGGAAGAACTGGGAACAGTTCACGCAAGCTTATCAGATGCAATATTTTCCGCGCTAATACCGACCACAACTCACACGCGATATACAGAACCGCTAACAGTGAAACGGTGAGTCGCATAACCAATATGTAACCGACATACCAACACCCACACGACGAGCGGGCGAATTCCCGGCAGAGGAACAGCTCGAGCAAGTCTACGACATATTCCCAGATTACCAACTGTACGCCATTTTTTTTAATGGGAACTTATATTTTTTATTACATAGTCTTATAACTGACGTCGAAATGTTTTTAAAACACTACCTACTTACGTCTTTTGAGGTTTATTTTTCACTGAATTACAGCGTTCTCAAAATTATAATTCACTGCCGCTAAAAGGACCAATACACGCATATCGTTCTCATCATATCCATGTTTTCGTCTCCTATGTACCATATAACCCTGCTGAGCTCTTAAATAAATGTTTCGAATAACTGCAGCGTTCGGACGATGCCGGTTTGGATATCGAGCTTGATAAAGAGCAGTATTGTGACCGATAATTAATACATTCGCCAAGAATAACCAACATGTTAACCCTTTCTTGTGGAGGATAATCACCCATATATATATAGGTGACGAACCTTATCAGGTGGGATCCTTATACCTACCTTAGTGCTAATGCCGGCGGTACTCCAACTTCAAGCCTTATAACTCGAAAAGTACTTAATGCACAAATATTTTGTTAGTGTTTTGAAAAGCTCTCAAGATAAGCCACAAGAATATGCAATAAAAAACAGAAATTTCCATTTAAGAAATTGAAGGTGACCTTCATGAGACCTTTAAACGACTATCAAAGGTCAAACCAATGACATCATCTTATATTCCCCTCCATACAATTTTTGTATGAAACATTTTTCCCCGAAATGCATTGTTCAAGAAATATTTAAGAGCGTCGTTTAAAATAGGACTCCTGTATATGTACAGAGTCCAATTTTAACTTTTCAATCGAAATATCTTTTTTCTTACGACATGTACAAAAAATGTTTCAGACAAAATAAGACGGAATTGATCGCTGTAAGTAAACATAGAGAAAAAAAATTTGCATTTTGCAAATATATCGATTCACCAATATATAATGATTAATACCAGTAATCGATTTCTCTCATATTATTATAAAAAAAAATGTTAAGGTGATGTTATCAAAAAGTGAATATTTTAGCAGATTTTCATATTTTTTTATAATGAAAAATAGAATAAAAAGTAAAATATCTCGAAAAGTATTCATTTTTCGATGATCTTATTCTAGTCCTTTTATACGCAGAATGAAGAAAGGAAAAATAAAAAATTATATGATTTTATTTCCACTAGGCACGAGAGGTTAAGATCACTATCTTCTTTTTTGTGGTGTAGGAGGTTTAGGAAATAGATGGTAAATATTTAGATTACTGGGGTCATCTCCTACATTTCTGACCTTCACATATGTTATCAAGGACATGGCCCCGAGTAACAAACAAAAGGTTTAATTGACGGTCATTATTTATTAAAAAGTTATGAACAAAAGAAGTTTGAAAAATACAAAGTAATTATAGGGGCAATCTCCTGATCTCTCAATAATTTGAAATATGTTGTCAATCGTCTTAAGTAACTTTTAAAAAGCCGACGCTTATTGTTTATTAAAAAGTTATTAACAACAAATATAACAACAATTGAAACAAATATAATGAATAGAATGTAATTTCGGTAAATGTTTAGATTAACTGACCCACTTCCAATGACCTCCATAACTTTTGTAATAGTACACTATTTGAAGATTTCGAAGAAAATTCTAAAGAACATTTATAAACTTAATGCAGAAATGAATCTTTTCAAACCTGATAATACATTATTTTTATTTTTTTACTAAGCGTTCCATTCTTCTTAAAAAAAAAGAACCGCTGTATTGATACAAGTACGCAAATAACTATAAAAAACGAATACAAATAATTATTTTGTTAAATATATGCTGCATAAGAATCAATCGGGATATAGAAAATGAAACAAATTTGGCAAAGCAAAATTTGGAAAAAACAACACTCACCCAATATTAAGGAATTTATTAAACAATATTAACGAATGTATATAAATGATATATTGGGATGAACTTTGCAGACAAAATCTCATTTAAGATAATTTGTTCACGATCTCCTGACAACAACAGGCGGTATACGACATTAATTGTATATTTCTGTGGTCCACTATCATGCACCGTTCGCCATTCAGAGATCATCAATAATAGATCATTAATACAGAATCAAAAATATTTCCCATAAAAATCTATGATTAAAAAGTTAATTATGAAAAGAACGCGCGCGCGCACACACACACACACACACACACACACACACACACACACACACACACACACACACACACACACACACTGCTTTGCATAATTAACTTTAAATTAACTTTAAAATAAGTTAATTTAATTTTTAATTTAAATTTTACATTTAAATTTTAATTTAACTTTTAATTGAATTAACGTTTATTTTTGTAATTTTTAACGCAAAATTTGGTTCATTTATAGACAATTAATTTTTAACTTAGTTAACAAAAAAATTAACTTAGCCAACCTTGGCTATGACATACTAAAAACTCAGCAAAATCGGGATATCAAAGGTTGGTTGTCCCCTTGTAAGTCGAACTGGCTTATAATATATCTGAATTTTTTGTTCAGAATGACTTCCAGAATACATTCTAGAAGTTTTCTCATGGAACATGTATATGTATGATTCATTTTATTATATATATTATTCATAAAAGTAGATTTTTTAGATTGATTTGATTTTTGATTTTTAATTTCTTAAATTACTTTTCTTCATATTCATTTCACGTTTTATAATAATATTTAATTAAAAATAGAATCCCTTGATTTGACCCCAGTTCCGCCATCTTCGATCAAATAGAAAACGAGACCAATCAGTGACAGAAGTCGCAAATTGCCCCAATTCTTACTCGAAAAACTCTAATCGTCGTCTTCGACGGCATTCGCACGTCGATATGGGGTCTCACGAGAGCATGTTAGGAAGACTTACACCTATTATGCATAATACAGCTTCGAGTGGCTATGATGAAGGGAGACGAAAAGAAGCGGTACGAAGGAAGAGGGGTGCCCGGCCGACTTCCGGTTGAGTCAGGACTTTGCAACTGCAGAAGGTGCAGGGCGCGCATGGGTACAGCAAGAGGCCTTCATGTTATTTTTTTCACGTCGCCAATGATGATACTTCGACAACCTCTGAATTTCAATGAAAGAAGCTCCTTTCCGTCGTCTCCGTCTCATCGTGTGACTTCCTTGAAACTCGTACGGTGTAAACGTTCAAATAAATCGTGGGGAAATCACACGTTGGACAGTTAATTAATTTATTTGTAGTAATTTTATTTGTGTGAAAGTTCTGCGTTCAAGTTAATGCCTAAAAACAAAGACCGAGTCGTGCGAATATAAAGTTTCGTTAATATTTAGTCGTAACTTTATGTGAGAGATGAAGAAAAATTCTTTTAAAAAGGAACGTTCAACATTATACGTTACATATGTAAAAATCCTAGTCTTTGTCATGTAGACTATTCTTTGCAAAAAAAGAAAGAAAGAAGAAAATAGTAAACGTACCGTTAAACAATTCGTAACTCGAACGAATAAACACACATTTATATGACTCTATAGGATTGCGCGAACAAATTTCAACTTCTGTCTCGTCGCCTTTGGAAACTCATTAAATGTCTTTTTTCTTTGTCACCTCATGTCTCGCGAGCGTTGGAAGCGTCTTTTTCAAATCCGCGTTCAGAATGAACACAATTTATCGCGGAATAATTCAGCAATAAAATGGCATGAGAGAATTTTCTTTCGCCGACGATGTTCGCGAGAATGGCATGAGCGTTTAGAACTTTTAGTTTTCAATTGTTTAATTCGCACGTCGGACATGCAAATAATCGACAATGTCACGGATTATGAAACGATACATAAATCCATACGTTAGCGAAGGGAAAGTCCGAGTTAACTTCAAAATTATACACCGGCCAAAGAAAAGGAAAACAATCTGCAAAATTGCAGAGCATACATTATGTGCATACATTACGTGCAGACGAAATGAAAGAACGGTGTCTCCGTGCATCTTCGGGAACGCAGGTTCGTGTCATTTAAGTATTATTAACGCTCGCGCACATGAGATCCAGCGAATAAATCAAATAAGCGCATTCATCGTCGCTCATTCAAGAATCAATTCCACCCAAGTCGAAATTTTGGTCTTATGTTAAATATTTAATTCCAAAGCACAGTAAGAGTCAAGATAACAAAATAAATCTAATTTCCGAATTGAAATTTTTGCCCTATGTTAAACCTTTAATTCTATAACACAGTAAGAACTAAGATAGCAAAATGGGTTCAATTCTAATGATATAATTTAATCATCCTTAGACTATAATGATGTCTTTAATTTCCGTTTCCGTCAATTTTTGCATTAAAATACATTTTAATACTCATATGAATGCGTTTGAACATTCACTTATGAATGTAATAATCAAAATAACGGAAACATTTATAGAGAACATTTATTTTAAGGTAGCATTAAAATGAAATCAGTAAAATTAAAGTTCAAGAAGGAAATTAACAAGTACAGAATTGTCAAAGTAGATTTTTACTAGTTCATAGGCTAAATAGGCACAAATTATTTTTAAGAGCGTCAAAGTATCATAAAAACTTCGATTCAAGTTTTAACGGTATAATTCACTCCTACTTTGTAAATAATGATATCTTAAAAGAACGGTGTTGAAATAGGGTCAAAATATTTCTGTAAAGGGAAATGTATGAAATCGGTCTATATTATGTTTTTAAACTTGCTGAACTCGAATATGAATCTTAAAATTGTCTAAAATCCGGAAAAATTAGTAAAAATGCCGTTTCTCACAAGACTTATTTTGTAGCAAATATTTTTTAATGAACAAATAGTAACTATGAAAAATAGTTTTCTTTTATTGATGTTTTTATCAGGTGTAGAAGTATGAAACCGGAATTTCCTTATAGATGGTACTAGCCATCAGTTTAGGGACCGTAAGACCGCTTCTGCAGCGTCATCATCTCCCTCTAACAGCTGACGAAGATTTTCAACACACAACAACCCAAGTTCCATACACCGGTATATTTTTCTATAACCTTAAACATGTCGAGTTTTGTGCCTACGAACTACGATTTGCGGACAGCATTGGTTTTTTGTTATCATTTGAAGAAAACTGCTGCGCATCGAATGCTTGTCGAAGTTTACGGTGAACATGCTCTTGGTAAAACACATTGTTTCGAGTGGTTGAAAAAATTTAAAAGTGGTGATTTTGACGTGAGAAACGAAGAGCGTGGGAAACCACCGAAAAAGTTCGCAGACAACGAATTGCAAGCCTTATTGGATGAAGATGATACTCAAACTAAAGAAGAACTCGCGGATGAATTGAATGTGACGCAGAAAGCTGTCTCAATTCGTTTGAAAGCCATGGGAAAGATTCAGAAAGTGGGAAAATGGGTTCCGCATGAACTGAATGAAAGACAGCAAGAAAATCGAAAAACCACTTGTGAAATGCTGCTCGACAGATACAAAAGAAAGTCCATCGTATCATGACAGGTGATGAAAAATGGATATATTTTGAGAATCCTAAGCGTCAGAAATCATGGGTGAATCCAGGCGAACCATCGACATCCACTGCAATCGCTTTGGAAAGAAGACAATGCTCTGTGTTTGGTGGGATCAGAAGGGTGTAATCTATTATGAGCTGCTAAAACCTGGTGAAACCGTTAACACTGATCGCTACCAACAGCAAATGATCGATTTAAATCGCGTGAAAAACGACCGGAATATGGAAAAAGGCAACACAAAGTCATTTTGCTCCATGATAATGCCCCATCACACACAGCAAAACGGGTCAGGGAAACGATCGAGGCGTTCAGTTGGGAAATACTAACGCATGCGGCTTATTCTCCAGACTTGGCTCCGTCCGATTATCATCTATTCGCATCAATGGGACACGCTCTCGCTGAACAACGCTTCAATTCGTATGAAAATGTACGAAAATGGCTCGATAGCTGGTTCGCTTCAAAAGAAGAAATGTTTTTTTGGCGTGGCATTCATAAACTGCCGGAGAGGTGGGAAAAATGTATAAATAGCAATGGACATTATTTTGAATAAAATATTTTTTATCATTTTCAAACAACAGACGTGTAATTTTTACAAAAAAATTCCGGTTTCATACTTCTACACCTGGTAAAAGAAGAAGTCTGAGAAAAAGAGGAAGGGAGTATTGTGACATTCGTTTTCATCAAAATTCCATATTATTATGGTTCTATGCTTTACAAACTCACGCTGGATTCTCTATTTTTTTCATTATTCATTGTAGCATTTCACATATACTTTTTTTTTCTCTTAGGATATCTGTGAGGATATAGTAAGGTGATAGAGTATATATGAATATAAATATATTTAATAAATATAATATGCAATGAGAACTCGGCAATATACGCAGTCTTACATTAGTTACATTTTGACTAAGAATAATCGAAATCAAACCATATAATTGTTAAACAAAAAAAACTATCTAATTGATAAACTAATAATAACGCATGAAAACGATGTCTTATATCTCAATCCACAATTAAATGAATCAAAAGAAAATTTATAAACATGATATCAAGAGACACACACAACACAGGCACATATGTACCCTTATATTCATATCATGATTCGTGATATAAAACATTGAACAATCTTTCATTGTAAAAAAATAATTTTTGAATTTTTTGAGGTCATGCGGTAGCAAAAGCAGTAAATTTTCGATTGGTAAGAGCTACGAGAAAATACGACAGATGATGAATAATCATCTATTAAACTTAAAGGTATCAATATAAAAGATTTTTTATGTTCACAATTGCTATTTGCTCATCATAAAAAATATTTGCTGCAAAACGAGGTTTTTTCGGTAAAAAGTTTCGTCGAAGTAAAGAACTGCACTTTCACTAAGTTCCCCGGATTTTGGACAATTTTAAGTTCATATTCGAGTTCAAAAATATAAGCTCAGAAATATAAAGATAGACCGATTTCAAACTCTTCCCTTATAGGAAAATGTTGATCCAATTTCAGTATCATTCTTTCGTTTCCGCTGTTTTTAGCGTCAAAATAGATCGTTTAAATATCTTAGATAAGGAAGCGGTTTAACGGTCAAAAATAATGAAAAAGTAAGTTTCATTTGTGAAAACGTAAGAAAATAGTAGAGTCAGCTTAAAAGAAAGTAATTAAAAAGTTTTTTCTAAATAATTTGTATGTTAAAAATTAAATTAAAACTTTATATATATATATATTGTACCATTACTCCAAGAGATTAAAATACTGATTTTATAGTAAAAGTCAATGAAAAGCAAAAATTGAATTTTGAGGAACAAAAACAGTTATAATATATCAAACCTAAAATTTATTTTAAATTCACAAAGAGAATATACGAAGTTGGAAATTCAGATGTGAACCAAACTTTAATAGTTCATAGAGGGAAATTCACTAAGTACAGGTGTAGAATATTAGGTGTAGATGACCAGCCATTCAAAAATTATTAACAAAAAGGGATTTCAGCATCCGCATAGATTAGTGAACATAGTCGAAGTTTGAAACCAGTGTGCAGCAGCGTGTTAGAGTGTCTGACTGCTGAGACATAAGTCTCGATTCGATTTTTCGTATTGATATTTCCACAGTGCTTTTTTTCAATTTTTAATAAAATTGTAATTTTTTAATTATTTTATAAGCGGAAAGAAGCAATAGAATAAAAAAATTAATTTTTAAATAATCAAAATTTTTATTGATTTTTCGTACAACGTTAATAATTACAAGACTAATAGTTCAATGGAAAAGAATATATTAATATTGAAAGATATACAGGTGGTAAACTTAATTCATGCCGCTCACTACTAGAGGGTGTTGACTCCAACACTGGCGAGTTTCGACGAATGAAGTCGCATGTCTTGTGTAATTTAAATATTGCTGAAAGCGATTCAGTCCTCACAGGTTAGATTTCTCGACGCCAAAGAGATTTTCCAATCGATTAAAAATGAACCGCAATAAGTTATTTTTCCGACATGTGCTTCTTCACTACTTCGACCTTAAGAAAACCGTAGTTAAAACGCATCGTTTATTATCCAAAGTGTATGGTGATGAAACTCCATCGGAAAGAACATGTAGAGTTTGGTTTGAACGCTTTCGAAAATGTGATTTTGACGTCAGCGACAAAAAACGTCCTGGACAGCCGAAAAAATATGAAAATATCGAGCTGCAAAAATTGCTCGATGAGGATCCAACTCAAATGCTTTTAGAGCTGTTGAAAACGTTAAATGTTACCCTAATGGCCTTCTCAAAATGCTTGCATGTCATGAGAAAAATTCACAAGGAAAGGGTATGGCTACCATATAAGTTGTCAGAAAATGCCATTTTTAATCGTTTGTCTATCGCAACTTCTTTGCTTGCCAGACAAAGAAAAAAGAGTTTTATGTAGCATATCGTGACTGGCGATGAAAAATGGATTTATTTTGATAATTCCAAGCGGAGGAAATCATGGATGGACCCCGGCCAATCATCACTTCAACGCCGAAGAGGAATATTCATGGACATAAGACATTGCTCTGCATTTGTGGGGCCAGGACGGTGTGCTGTATTGCGTGCTCTTGCGTCCAAATGAAACGTTATAGCTGATCGGTGCCAATAGCAATTATGTCGATTGAGTGACGAGTTAAAGGAAAAAAGACCATCTGTAGCCAACAATCGACGCAAAGTCACTCTTGTGCATGATAACGCTCGACCGCATGTTACGAAAAGCGTGAAACAGACACTTCTACAGCTTGAATGGGAAGTCCTCTCGCATCCAGCGTACTCTCCAGATATGGCACCGTCGGATCACCATCTCTTCCGGTTGATGCAACACGTATTTATGGACACACATTTCTCCAGTTACGAAGAAGTCCATAAATAGGTGCATGAATGGATTGTCTCGAAAGGCATCGCGTTCTATCGTCGTGGGATTGTTCTGTTGCCGGAGAGATTGGAAAAAATAGTAGAAAATTGAGAAAATTACTTTGATTAAGGTATTCATTCATCTTCCCTTCGAAATAAATCAATTTTGGAGACGAAAAAACAGCAGGAATTAAATTTACCACCTAATATATTAGGTTGGGGAAAAAGAAATCCATTATTTTTACGTGAACTTCAAGACTTTATTTAACATGTTACGGATTGTCCGATTTGGGTCAAATATGCACCGTTTTGTTTTATAATTTGTTGCCATTTTAAAGGTAGCTTCATAATGCCTCTCTCATAGAAGTCTTGGTCCCTATTGGCGAAAAACTCTAGTAATCGATTTTCACAATCTTCTCTTGATGCCAATTTCTTATCACTAAAGAAGTTTTGCAATGCAAGAAAAACATGGTAATCGCTTGGTGCCGGACTACTATATGGTGGGTGCATCAAAACTTCCCAACCAAGCTCCCGGAGTTTCTGGCGAGTCATTATAGACATGTGTGGCCTGTCCTAATGGAACACAACACGTCTCCTGTTGGCCAATTCTGGCCGTTTCTGATCAATCGCTAGCTTCATACGGTCCAGTTGTTGACAGTAGAGATCCGAATTTAATGTTTAGCCATATGGAAGCAACTCATAATAAATGATTTCTTTCCAGTCCCACCAAATGCACGGCAGAACCTTCCTGGCCGTTGGTTTGGCCACCGTTTGAGCTGCTTCACCGTGCTTTGACCACGATCGTTTTCGCACAATGTTATCATATGTGACCCATTTCTCATCCCCAGTCACCATCCGTTTAAGAAATGGGTCGATTTTATTCCGTTTGACCAAGGCTTCGCAGATGGAAATTCGATCCATCATGTTTCTTTGTGTTAATTGGTATGGCACCCAAACATCGAGCTTCTTTTTAAATCTAGCTTTGTGCAAATGGTTTAAAACTGTTTTATGGTCGATCTTTAGCTCCTGGGCGATGCTACGACTGCTAACATGCCGGTCGATTATTTCTGTGATTTTATCGACATTTTCGACAACGGGCCTATCTGTGCGAGGTGCATCTTTAACATCAAAAATACTTGAACGAAATCGACGAAACCAAAATTGCACGTAATTGGCTGTTACAGTATCGACACGATAAACACCATTCTGTAATTCACAATTATAGCCGCCTGGCTTGCATTTTCGCCTTTATCAAAGAAAAACTGTAAAATGTACCAAATTTTCCCTTTGTTGACTTCCATTTTTAACACCCTGTAACTCACAATTGAATGGACCAAACAAAAAACAACAAAAGAATTTTTTTAGTGCGAAATGTCACCTTTCCAACGAGCATAAATCTGAAATTGTTTAATCGATACTTTACGAGATATCGATCACTACAGCCATCTACCGAAAAAATAATGGATTTCTTTTTCCCCAACTTAATATATATGTATATATATACTCTCGTCGACACACGCGCCTATACAGCAACAGAGCACCAGGATCGTTGAAAGAGACAACGTGTTCACCAACTCCGTGAAACGTTCCCGCTGACCACTGACCAATTATCTCAATCCTTTTGATGACCTAGGCTGATGGGTGCACCAAGGGGGTGGCGTGCTCTCCGTCTCCGTCGAGCGCCGACAACCGGATCCTGTCTTGCTGGCATATCAAGGGGATGATGCATTCGCCGTTTCCGTCGAGCACTCTCAGCGTCCATTCATACTGAATAGAAGGGGGATACTAAACGACAATTGCTCATGCCCTCACCGCGTTGTAAAAATTCCTAAATTATAACTACGGTTCACGCCGTTTCTCCGACTCGATTCCGCGAATACATTCACGACGTTCGTCATTCCGTCCACCGATCGGTTATCGCGCTCCGATGAACGACTCTCGTTGACACACCAACCGACTAGGCCCGCGATTGTAAGAACAGCTAGTGCCGTCCGCCTATTGTAATTATATTATACTGTGAATCGTTTACCGACATCGCATTTCTCCTATACACAACTCTGCGCTGTAAATTCAAAAACTGACAGAGTAGTACAAAGATAATTTCACGCCGCAGAAATTATTCTTTATTGAATCTTTTCTTTATTTTTATTTTGTATTTTAAAGATTAAATTGAATTTGCAAATATCAAAATCTATCCACCTCTAATATCTCTATCCCGACAATCCGAGGAACTCATTTCCGGGCACCGCTTCGATTCATTTCTATATCGTATATATTGACGATCAGTTCGGAGAGCCCGACCATCATAAATTAGAAGTAAAAAGTTAACTGTACAAAACAGTTTGAATAATACCCAAATTATATTTATTACATATATACACACACACAAGGTGAGGTATTTAATTTAACCACCTCAAAAAATTTGTAAATTATACATTGTACGGGAAATTGTTATATACAAAAGTTGCATGACTTCAAAAAGATCATTACATAGTGTATACATGTTTTTTATAAGTGGAGATGCTTCGGAGATTTCAAGGTCAAATTCGTTTTTTTTTTTTAATGGAATGTTATATATTTGTGCTATCGTTAGAAAGTATGTTTAATTTTGGGTTTAAATATATTATCATTAATTAGTCAACTTCTAGTAGATAACGAAATATTCAAGGAAACAAAAAATAACAAAAGGGAAATTTAATATCTTAGTTGAATGTAATAAGAATATGATGAAAATTTAAGATTTTTATGTTGACCTTAATAACGTTTTTTAAGGTCATTCTAAGGTCAAATAATTATCAATATCTGATAGCTTTTTTTAAACGCCATAATTTTTGTTGTAAACTTTTTTTAATCATTATTTTTTTAAATAATTAGCCGTCCCGTAATTTTTGGTAGACCCTGTATATATTATATATTTGTTTTGAGGTACAATCTTAAATGGAACTCCCTATTTTTTTGTTACATATTCTTATAGCTGACGTTGAGACGTTTCCGAAACACTGGTTGCAAACCTTTTTTCCATAAGAACTTTCCGAGTTATGGAGCTTGAAAATTACAATACCGCCGGAATTAGCTTTACCCAAGATGTATAGCGTGGAGGTTGCACGGTCGGATTTACACTTCTTTTGTGTGTGTGTGTGTGTGTGTGTGTGTGTGTGTGTCAGCAGATATTAGGAACCCATGGTGCGTTACTCCCATAGTATTTAATAACTCCAAACCCTCTCTGCTGACACACACAAACACACACATACACACACATACAACAGAGGCGTAAACCCGACTGTGCAACCTCCATGCGGTACACTTTGGATAATGCTAATGCCGGCGGTATTGTTAACTTTCAAGCCCCGTAATTCGGAAAGTTCTTATGAAAAGAAGTGTGTTTCGGAAACGTCTCAACGTCAGCTATAAGAATATGTAACGAAAAATAGGAGATTCCATTTAAGATTTTTATGTTGACCTTAAAACGTTGACTGCCAACTACGAGATATCTCGTAAGTTGTTTACTTGCCCAGGACGCCAACTACGAGTTATCTCGTAGCTTCATTACTTGATTAAATCAAATTGGCTTCATAGACCAGAATCGTGAAAAGTTCCGTGGCAGTCAACGTGTTAATAACGCTTTTCAAGGTCATTCTAGGACCAAACAATTATCAATGTCTAATAGCTTTTTTTAAACCCTACACAACTTTTATTCCACACATTTTTTTAAATCATTATTTTTTGAAATAATTAGTCGTTTCGAAACTTTTGGCAGACCCTGTATAAGTATGTCCCAAAAGTGTCTAAACTTTGTCTATATCATGAGAAAAAGCTACTTCGGAGTGATATGAACAATGTCGCCTTCAAAGCAGTCTCATTTCGAAGCAATGACCTTCTTCCAGCAGTCCACCTACTTCTGGAAGCAGTCTTGGAAATCGTATTTTGTAATAGCCAATAGCTCCCACGTCGCATTTCGTTTCATTTCCTCAACATCATCAAATCTTTTATCTTTCAATGGATTGTTCAACTTAGGAAATAACCAGAAGTCACGTGGGGCTATATTTGGACTATACGGGGGTTAGCGAAGTTGGACAATGCCATTTAGCCAACAAATTCTGAATCAGGTAAGATGAATGAGCAGATGCGTTATTGTGGTATAGCAGCCATTTTTCTACAAATAAGGCCGTTTTCTCCTCACTGCAATCATTTAAGAATTTCAAAGTAATATTCCTTGTTTATTATGCGACTACGTTTTCCGCTGTTCTCGATGTTGAAGACCTGCGGAACGAGGATCACAGTTCACTGAGATACGGTCATCTTTGAACCTAAACCGTTTAAACCATTTTATTATTTGTGTATCACTCATAGAGTTATTACCATAAACTTTACGGATCATGCTCTGATTGTCTCGGAACATATGTGGCCAAATTTTTGGCAAAACTTAATATAAATTCTCTACTCGACTCGCTGGGTCATTGTGAATTACGATGCTCGGTTTTCGACGCTCACACAACTGCGTATCGTTGCCAACTGAACAGTTGTTGGGCCCTGTCGCTGAGTAGGGATACTTCTCAAGATCTCCCCTGAATATTGAATACTTGTTTTTCACAATAGGATGCCCAAAGACAAATATATACGCAGAGATCGAATACTTTTGGGACAGACCTCGCGCGCGCGCGCAATATATATTACAAATAAAAAACGTAATATTAAATTATTTACGAAAAAAAAATTATATTAAAGAACAAAAATTGCAATAATAGATTGGCGGAAGCTATCTATGCGTTTCTTACACGGGAACGCCTAAGGTAGAACGTCTCACGCGCAATTGGCGGCTCGACCACTGAGGCTCAAGCAGCAGTGAAGGAATCTTGGACGTCGCGTATACATATACAGAGTGTCCCAACTAATCTCGGTTTCCGTAGTGTACAAGTAGAACGAGCGAGACTGACCAAAAAGTCATGTATCATTTTGCAAAATTCGCAATAGTTAGCGAGGAATTAATTATTTTGTCTGAACTAATGAATACACAGAAAGAGGTAAGCTAAACTTTGTATAAAGAAAAATGGTTTACTTCTGAAACGGCCTAAAATATGTAATTAATTCCAAACGTTGTCGTAAACGATCCAGTTTTCATCGCTTATGATCGTTCGTTCTGGGTCGTTTTTATTGAGTTTGAGCAGAGAATCGCTGATGGAAATGCGGTCCATTAATTTTTTTTCCGTTAAATTTTAAAGCACCCAAATATCGTGGCGACTCACGAATCCAAATATCTCCAAATACCTTATAACGCTCATATGAGATATGTGGAGTATATCTGCGGTGTCCCGTGTCGTGGATTATTTTTAATTAGCGTTACGATTTGGCCATCATCAACGACTGCAGGCCTGCCGGAATGTTCTCGATCTTCCAAATCGAAATTGTCACTTCTGAACCAAGAGAACCACTTATGAACAATGTTGTCAACTACGACACCATCTCCACAAGGATATATGTCTTTTTTGTTGTTTATACAGCGTTTTTTCCTTTTAGCAAATAAAAGATCATTAAGTGACGAAAATATATTATATTTTCCTCCATTTTCACTTTTAATATAAATACACTTAAAATTCACAAATCTACACACAAATCACAGAGAAAGACGCGTTAAAATGTAACTTTTCGGAATATATACATATGTCATATTGTTTAGCCACACGTAAAACTAATTCACGTATTCAAACGCCATTTATTGAAAAACATTACGAATTTTGTTCCAACCCAATATCGTCATAAGATTATTTTAAGATTCTATGCAGCTAACGATAATAATATTTATATCCTTATACGCAACTTTCGCTTTCAACCTAATATTCATATACCTCACGAATCTTCACTTATATGCAAGAAATAAACACTTCCTTGAACATTTTATCGACGCAAGACGATGATTATTGTCAATCAATAAATATATAATTAATGGCTCGATTTTCTGTCTCGTCTTTTTCTGATTCGTACTTATACGATACGTGTTCAAAATATGTTAGTCGTGCACAATAGATAGAAAGTAGTATACATACAAATATATAAGAAAATAAAAAGAACATAAAATATAAATGCGATCAGTTGTTTTTCATTCGGCGCTTTTTATTGCCGATAACGTCTTTGTTCTCTTATTTTTCGATTATGTTCTTTCCAAATCTTGTATTATAGAATAAAACATAATTACTTTTTAAATTTTAACGCCATTAGGCGTTAAAAGCGTTAAAACTGTTAGACGAGTTTACAACTGTTTATGCGGACAAGTTTTTATTATTATTTCAGATATCTCATGTTATTTATTTCTTATATTCCGTATTTCTCATAATCTTTTTGTTACATTTTGTAAGAAAATCTGAAATCGATATATCTCAAACTACACGATTTGAAGCGAGTCGCGTAATTCATACTCACGTATCTCCTTATTCTTTCGTAGCTAAATATACGTACACAGCCGATATTCGTTTATGTATTATTCGTTTTTCACAGAGCGTGTCGCAATTTCTCAGAGAGGACCATATCCTGAAGTTGGATTCTTCGAGGTCGCGCGAGACCATATTCGTTTTCATACATTCCGCTCACCAAACTGCACTCACGGCCGCGCACATTTTATGAACGCATTTTTCTTGGTCCACCAATACGTATACGCTTAATCAAATACACGAAGGAACGGACAATTAAAGGTAAAAGCACAGTAAAACGACAATCGAGAGCGTATCAAATTCAGCGATAAACAACCCTCTACTTTCGTTATTAGATCTCTTTATACGGAACATAACCTAATTATTAATGCAATAGAATGAATAATATTCTTGCTACTTCTCTGACATTTTAATCTTTGCCATCTTAATGGAAAACATATAGATAAATATTTGCTAGGCTAATAAAAATGGTGAAGATCAAAAGAATCAATGTTAATTCAGTAACAGGTTGTGAATGTCTTTTACGAAAATCGCCGTAACATGGACATTGCTACTTTCTGTAACACTCGGTACACCGTAGCAGTTCTATTTTACGCATCAATTCGTATTCGTATCGTATTAGGAAACTAGTAGTTCAGAAAGGCGGTCACATACGCACCTAGAATTAGATAGCCATCGCTCGATTTCCACTCCTACGTAGAAAAAGGAAGAATTTTCATCATTTCACCGTTCTTCTTGCAGTAAATTATTAAATAAACATTTCTGGAACGCTGTCAGATGTGCTGATCTTGTGAGATTTTTCGAGAAACTTGACACGATTTATATTTTATTATTTCGATTCATAAAATAACTAAGAAAATATATCACGTCTCGCGTTACTGCATTTTACATAGAAGTCGTTAATTTTAATTTCATGATCAGTAAAATCGAGCGATTAATAAGTTCCATTCACAAACGACAGAAATCTCGATAGGATCGAAGGAAAAATAAATTTGCTGACGATTCCTTGATTAGAAAAATTAGGAAGAACATTTTTATGTGTGCCATTAACTTCGTGCACTCGTTTTGGGAATGCAATTTGTACAATCACGTATAATTTAATAAGTTGAAGAAACTTTCACCTACTTCGAGCTTCCTCAGATCTTTCTCATTTATACCAATGAGATACGTTCGATCAATTTTTACGCAGCATATTTCGTTTTCATAAACCCACAACGGAAACGAGCCAGCAATTATTTATTGATCCGATCGCATTTTGTAGCTATTTTTAAGGTTGTCGTCACTATCTTTTTTTTTTTAATTTTCATGGTCCGAAAAGCGTTTTGCAATTATTTCTCACATATGATTTGGCGTATAGATTCGTGAAGCAATTAAATATTTTTTTGTCATATGATACCATGCACAACTATCGTAGCAATCACAACTTTGAAAATTTTTGCCCTACTAATATAAGAATTTCGTCGTATTTCACACATATGGCATACGATTTTCCTTTTTTATCCGCGTCTACTACTACTACCGAAGCATCTGACGAAGTAGAAAACGAAATATTATGAATATCCTTTCCCATGTCACGCCAGATGCTAACCTTATGGTTTTTATGTATCAAAACTGTGGAAGACTTACACGCACATGCCACATCTTGTAGCATGACACGTCGGCTCTCATTATGGTAATCTCACATCTAGTAACGTGGAAAAAGGCAGCCGAGCATAGTGCGAAAGTTTAATCGTTAGCCGACATTACGCCATATGGTTTTCCTCTTGCACACCGCATTTGCGACATTCGCAACATTCACGATCGAGTGGACTTTCGTCAGACGGAAAAAGTCGCGACCTTTCTCCATTCTGACACGCTTTACGCAAGATCACGCTTGATTTATTTCTTGTTTTCAAATTATCTCAATTAAGTTATATGAAAGACAGAATTAAGTACGTTTAAGAGGATATAATAACCTTGAAAACCGAAAAATCAGCTTATTTCCAAATACTGGTAATTCAAAACCAAATGAAATGAAATGTTTGTAATTTTAAGAACAGATTTTTTATTGATTTATTTTACGTTAAATGGCATAGGAGTGGTTTGAGAACATCAATCCTTTAAATGTTATAAATAATCATATAACTTTTTTCCTAAAAACCATGTTTGGTAAGTACACTGATTAACGATTCAAATTCCAACGACTTTGGCCTTGACATGATACTATGTAAGTAACACACAAAAAGTTTCAGCCGACGGACTCTGTTTATTACAAAGTTATTGACAAAAGAAGTTAGACAAATATAACAGGGGATTCGAATGAATGGCAAAGGCCGCGGTGGATCATGTCTTGTTGGAGGATATGGCTCTATAAAAAACTGCGTAATGCCATGTGCTGCATACATTTTGCAGCACGATTATCAAGTCCAACTGTCTAACATCCTCGTCGCGAACCCTGGGCAATGTGACCCCGGTCGCAACCAACAGACAAGAACGAAAGGTGAAATTCTGGCGCCTCAAAACGAGAGCTAATCAGCTAAGGAAAGGAAAATCCTGACAGAAAACCATGAAGATTGGAAAAGGGAAACCATCTTCATTATCATTCCCAATTACTATAAGTAAAACAATGAAGAAAACAATTTACGGAAATACTACCCCAAGTGACAGACTAGTTTTACTTCTGGAAAATCTACTCTCTACGAAGGTCAGTCCCAGGGTTTCTGGGGGGGGGGGCAGCTATTGCTTGAAATTGGCTTGGGGATCTTCCCCAAAGAATATCCAATCCAGGAAGAATATCAATATCCATTGAGGAGAGTCAATTGAACAAGGAAAAGGAGCATTTCCTTTTCAAGGCTATTGTAGCTGAAAGAACAGCAAGAAACAACCTAATGGAAAGAATCCTGCAACTGGAAAAGATAGTGTTTGAGAAGGAAAGAATAAAAAAAGATGATGTAAGTCAACAACACAAAAAGGCCCGTAATAAAAATGAGCGGGCCCAGTCCGAGCGTATTAGCCTTATGGAGAAATCCAAGGATTATCAGAAACATGTTCCGATTGTCGTTGACGAAGACGCCATTATAGAAGAAGATATTGTCGTTGACGAAGACACCAACAATAGTGTTAACGTGAAACGGGAGTACTTCGTGGATGAAGATGAATTGGCACGGGAAACCCTTACTGGGCTCCACAAAAGAAAAAAATCTATAAAAAAATGAAAAAAAAGGAAGGCTGAATCTTTTCCGGAAGAACTGCAAACTAAGCCTACTAAAGCGGGAAACCCGAGAACGAAGAAGAAAACTTAGGTTGATGAATTAAGATCAACGATACGCACATCCACTAGTGAAGTAAACCTTTTGGTAAGTAAACACTAAATTTCCCCCATTTAATCTAATAAACGTAAAGAAGTATAATATACAGTAAAAGTTCCTCATTCGCGGGGGATATGTTCCATAAATTTGCCGCGAATACAGAAACCGTGGATATGGAATGGTAATTTGTATAGGATTATAGGGGATACGTTCCATGGTTCCAAAATATTAAAAAAATATCAGAATAAAATAAATTTAATAAGTGATTTTTAACAGTATCTATTATTAATTATTGTCAGGCTTAGGCAAGGGTTTAAAGAACTTAATAATTTTTTCTTGTTTTGCTGCTTTTAAGAGGTTTTTCAATTCAGATTGATATTCAGCTGTGGCATTCATAATTTGCCTTTTAAAAATGAGACTTCTTTCCAAAGACGCGTCAATTTTCATAAAAAAATCACAAAGCTCATTTGCCATCCGTAAGCCTTCACTCAGATTTTTCAAGTTAAAGACCACCTTTTCAGAACTCGTTGAAGCCTCTTCTTCAATGGGATGCGGAGTTAACATTTCCTCTAAGTCGGTTTCTGTCAAATCTTCATCTTGCGATTCAAGCAACTCTTAAATGTCATTTGATTCTATCTGTTCAAAACCATCTCGTTCCATTTGCAACTTCAGCAATGTTTGCAGTTAAAGTTTGAATTTGCACGGATTCTTCATCATTTTCGACAGTCAGAACAGGCCACAGTTCTTTCCAGCATGATTTCAATGTCTCTGGCTTCATTTCTCCCAACGATTCTTTTATGTTAACAATGCATTTCGCTATGTCAAATTTTTTCCAGCATTGCATAACGTTCATATCAGGATCAACTTCCATGGCGTCCAATATGATTTTGAAGATTCGCTTAATGTAATAAAGCTTAAAGGCCTGGATTATTCCTTGATCCATGGATTGAAGTAAAGCCGTCGTATTAGGTAGCAAAAATATCACCTTTACATTTGGATACCGATTATACACCGAGTGGATCCGCGAATAAAGAAATTTTTAGCCACGAATACAGGAACTGTGTCGCAATTTTTTTAACCCGCGAATAGTGAAAACGCGAATAAGGAAACCGTGAATAAGGAGCTTTCACTGTAATAAGGGAAATAATTAATATACTGAGTAAGTAAAGAATCGGCCCGGTAATTACAAAAGGTGCTGAGAGCAAATATAAAATTAATGTATTCAACAAAGAGGATTTTAGAGCTATGTCCAACATTCTGGAAAAGAAAGGTATTGAATGGTTTAACTACGAAAATAAAAGGAATAGACCAATTAAAATGGTAATGCGCGGATTGGATAGATTGGTAGATACTATGGAAATAAAAGTAGCCATTACTGAAATGGACTTCAATATCATAAATGCTTCAAACATTCAAATCAAGAAGGATAATCCCTGTAGAATAGGCGAGAAAATTATGATCAAAACTTCACTATACATGCTGACATTTGATAGAAAAAAGGATATCAAGAAAATCTATTAACCCTTTGCACTCCGCTGTCGCCGTAGCGGCGACATGGTTGTTTTGCTGCCTCGGCACTTTAAGAAATTTTAAGTCCTAAAATTTATGTTTTTCTTTTATAATATAAGTTAGAATATGTTTTGTTATAAAATAGCTAAGAAATAAAAATTTTGTTTTATTGAAACGACTCTATTTTTCTTCTACATCATAGGTATGTACTTGGAACTAATAGCCTCTATGCATTACTAGGCTGGAGTGCAAAGGGTTAAATATGTTTTATTTACTAGAATAAAGATAGAAGAATTGCGAATTAAGCCTGAAATAGTTAAGCAATGTAAAAAATGCCAAAATTTCGGTCACACTAAAAATTACTGCTATAGTTTAGTATGGTATAGAATAGAAGTCTGCGTCAAATGTGCAGGTAAACACGCTTCTAACAAGTGTCCAAAAGGCAAAAATAGCACCCCAAAGTGTGCTGATTGTAAACAAGATGGTCATGTAGCGAGCTATCGGGTTGTCCCGTTGCTAAAAAAAATCCAGCAAGTTCAAACCAACCTATTAAAGGCTCTAATGACTAAAAATCCAAAACAAAGAAAAACATCTGATCAAACGCAAGCAACAGCAGGTATAAATTCAAACAGAACCGTACTCCTTGGGTCGACGACTCAGGGGTAAACTGAGAAAAGAAGCTATGTGCAAACAATGCTAGAGACTAATGCTTTGATGAAAAAATCCAAGGAGCAACATGAAACACAGGATAACATTAGTACTGTTGAAGTAATACTGCGACAAATTCTAAATAACCACGATGCATTTGAAAAAAGGCTTATAAGCCTTGAAAACAAAATTAAAATGCTCTTAAACATAATGAATGGCTAAAGTAATTGCCCTAATCGTAGAAACTCATTCACTATACGAAACACTCATTCCTAAAAATGAGGAATTACATCATTCTCTTCACCTTGATGACTCAGCCAAAGGCGGAGCTGCAATCATAGTGAAAGATTCATTAAAACTTTATGAGGATCAAAAATTCATAACTGAATGGATGTAGGTCGTAAATGTCAAAGTCTATCTGGATGGGCGTGAATATGCTATCTCAACTGCCTACAGTCCGCCTAAGCATAATATTAAAAAAGAAGATTACATTTTGTTTCTTAAATCTCTAGGCAATTATTTTATTGCTAGAGGAGACTTTAATGCCAAACACAAATTCTTTGGCTCAAAGCTGATAACCACAAGAAGTAGAGAACTGTTCAAAGCTGGCACGGACTTAAAATGTAATTTCATATCGGCAGATGAATATACCTACTGGCCGACTGACCCTAATAAACTCTCAGACCTAGTAGATTTTCTCATTTTGAAAGAAATATTTGTTAACTATTGCAATGTTGAGGACTGCTATGATTTAACTTCTGACCATAGTACGGTAATAATGACGTTAAGTAAGACATTAGTCAAGAAAAGTGTCCAGATTTCATTTGAAAACAAATGCACCAACTGGGCAAAAATGAAAATAGAATTTGAAGAGGAAATCAACCTAAAAGTACAGTTAAAAACAAAGCAACAACTAGACACAGAAGCAGAAAACTTTATCAAAATTATACAAAATGCAGTAAAGAAATTTACAATAATCCATGAAAGGCGGGCTTCTGACACAAGTTACCCAGTGGAGATCCGTGAGAAAGTAGCGAACAAATGCAAAACAAGGAAAAAATGACAAAGTACTCGTTATCCGTTAGATAAAGCTACTTTAAACCGTTTCACGCACGAAATCTCTGCGGCCATACAAAAGTACAAACAAGAATCGATTAGTAGTTAACTAAAAGAACTTACTGCTAACAAAACTACCGACTATTCTCTGTGGAAAGCTACAAAGAAAATCAAGCGACTAATTATACAACCTACACCTTCAAGGAAGACAGATGGTAAATAGGCCCAAACAAACGAAGAAAAAGTAATAATGTTTGCAGATCATCTCGAAAAAATATTTCAATCATTGATGCGACAAACGGCATATAAAAATACAGCCCCAGTTAACAGCGGAGAAGATTGCACAATCAAATTCGTTACTCCCAAGAAAGTTAAATATGGATTAACTCAAACACCAATATCAAAAAAGCTCCTGGGATTTACCTAATTACTATCTAAGAAAGCGATGATCTACCTCACCTATCTGTATAATGCCGCTATTCGTCTAAAGTACGTGCCTAAACAGTAGAAAACAGCGAAGATTATTATGATCCCTAAACCTGGGAAGCCAACTCTGGGAGGAAGTAGCCTCGTACAGACCCATATCCTTGTTGCTTATCATTGCCAAATTGTTCAAAAAACTGTATTAACCCTTAGCTGACACACGTCAAAATAATAACGTACGTGCTATAGGGGGTATTTTGGACCCCAGCGAGAAAAAATGTGTATAATTGTTTTATTTATCAATATTGGATCAAGCCTCGACTAATACTAGGTGACGCCACAGAACCAAATTTGGCGCGCAGCTATGAAAAATTTGCGTTCAAAAACACTCTGAGGTACTTTTAACCCCGTGTGTCAGCTAAGGGTTAAAACGCCTCAGACAGTTTATAGAATGCAAACAATTATCCCGTCCCATCAATTCGGGTTTTGAGAGGAACATTCCACAATCGATCAAGTGCATCACATCACCGATATTATTGAGAGGAAATTAAAAGAAAAGAAATTTTGCTCAGCAGTATTCTTGAACGTGACTCAGGCCTTTTACAAGGTTTGGCATACGGGACTGGTATAGAAGTTGAGAAAATATCTTCTAAAACCTTTCAGCTTAATATTAAAACTATATATCTCAGGTAGATACTTTCGGGTCAAACGAGAGGAAACACATTCAAGTCTCTGTAAGATTAAAGCAGGAATATCTCAAAGAAGTGTATTGGGGCCGCTTCTGTATCTATTATACACATGTGATATTCCGCTTAGCGAGGGAGTTACTATTGGCACTTTTGCGGACGATACAGCCCTCTTTTTTTACAAGAAACACTATTGAGGAAACAACAATCAAATTACAGCGCGTAATAGATGTAGCATAACATAGACTAAAAATGGCGCATTAAACTAAATGAGAGTAAATCTCAACACGTTAATTACACAAATCGTAAATATTCAGCTCTGCCTGTGTATATTAACAATGTAATTGTTCCAATTTGCAGTTCTGCAAAATAGTCTGCCAACTAGACTTGTATTGCTTAATTGAAATATATTCATATTGAAGCCAAAATGTATGACAGCAATAAATAAATATTATATATTTTTCAACCTGATGTTAAATATATATATATATAGATTTAATTATATATTTTTTTCAATGATGTTATATAAATTTACTAAATGTCAAACAAGAAAAATCCAAAAAAATAAAACATGTCCTATATTGATATATATTTTCATCGCTGGAATTAAAATTGCTTGAAAATTCTAATGTCAATATAGGAAAAAAATTTTATCTCGAATAGTAACTTATTATATAATGTACGAGAGTTGCTCTGAAAGTTTCACAAAAATTGTATAAAAATATCTAAGTAATTTCTGAAATTGGCTTTATTGTTTTTCAAAATACTCTCCATTACCAATTAATACAGATTTTGCACTCCAAATTAATCCTTTTGCAAATCATATTCACCTTTTTGCAATCCAAATTAACCCTTTTGTAGATCATATTTAACTTTTTGCAAATCAAATTCAATTTATTGCAAAGCAAATTCATTTTTTAACAGATCAAATTCACCCTTTTGCAAGTCAAATTCACCTTTTTGCAAATCAAATTTTTCTACAAATTTATTTTCAGCTATTTTCTACAAATTTGGTTTAAGCTATTGTAATAAAAATAAAATCCAATATAAAGTTATTGTTCCGAAATAAAAATCTTATTGCATGTATGTATTGGGAGTACAAATTAGTTCGGTCCGTTTTTTTATGATCAAAAATGCATTTATTTCAGAACAAAATTAATGAACAGATTAATCAAAGTATTGTCCATCGCTGGCTACTACTTTTTCCCACCTCTCAGGCAATTTTCGAATTCCATCTCGAAAAAATATCTCGTCTTTTGAGGCGATCCAAGTTAGGAGCCAATTTTCGATTTCTGCGAAAGAAATGAACCGGTGACCTGCCAAATCGTGCTGCATCCGTCGGAACAACCAGTAATCAGAAGGAGCAATGTCCGGCGAATACGGCGGGTGCGGTAAAATATCCCACTT
This sequence comes from Dinoponera quadriceps, assembly GCF_001313825.1. Lineage (NCBI taxonomy): Eukaryota > Metazoa > Arthropoda > Insecta > Hymenoptera > Formicidae > Dinoponera > Dinoponera quadriceps. The sequence continues at coordinate 56,571 of NW_014557608.1, read as the reverse complement.
GAGCGTTTCCAAATAATTTTTTACGACTTTTGCGACATGAGGCCGAACGTTATCATGCAGAAGAATAACTTTGTCATGTCTTTGCTTGTATTCCGGCCGTTTTTCTCATAATGTACGGCTCAAACGAATCAATTGTAGCCTGTACCGATGGCCCGTAATAGAATCACTCGGATCTTCATTGAGTAATGCCTCCAATTCTTTGTCTTCAAATTTTTTTGGCTGTCCAGAGCGAGGCTTGTCTTCAACGCTGAAATCACCGTTCTTGAAACGTCGAAACCATTCCCTACATGATTTATCAGTTGGAGCATTGTCACCATAAACTTCTACAAGCATTCGATGCGCTTCAGCTGCACTTTTCTTCCAATTAAAGCAGAAAACTAAAACCTCCCGTAAATGCTGCTTAATTAACACAAAATTTGACATATTCAACACAGTAAAAAACAGGGGTTTTGTATGAAACTCAAAGCGATATAAACTGAATATTATTGACAGATGTCTAGCTTCTCTGAAACCACCGAAATCAGTTATCACTATGAAACATTCATAACAGCCAGAGCCATCTTTTGAAAACGGACCGAACTAATTTGTAATCCCAATAATAATGAACATAAAATACTTATTTAACACCAAAAATATTTATATATATGTACATATTCATCTATAAAGGTTCTCCTGCCGCTGCTCGTGGTAATTTTATATACATATTCATATAATACTTATAATGATCTGTAGGAGTAATGGTTGCAATAAAATAATTAATAACACCCACTAAATGTTCATAGTTTGAAGGATCAGCCAAAATATTTTTTGCACAGAATTTAATTTTTGAAAAAATTTGGTCGGGGTTTATCATTGGAGAGTATAGTGGTAAAAATAATAAAGTGTGCCTTGTCTGACCAACAAGATCACGCATTTCCTGAGTTTAGTGGGAGCTTACTTTGTCCAAAACCAACCACATTTTCTTCAGATTATTTTCATTTAATTTCTTCAGTAATCTCCAAAAAAACTCGCAAAAAATATTTAAAGTTACTGAACGTGCAATTACTTCATACCACACTATTTCTTGAATATTTATTGCAGCAATTACGAAAGCATTTCGTCCCCTAACTGTTGGCACGGTCACATGAGTGTATTAACTTTTGGTCGCTCCTTTGTTCGCCGAAAATTACAATTAAATCCCGATTAATCAATGAATATTATTTTTTATCTTGCTTCTGGGGCGTTTTGAGAAAAATTTAATGCATACACTTTACGCTCATTAATTGTTCCTTTAGAATTTCGATGATCAACTTGTAATGATACATATTTTATTGTGATTCGTAACTGGTTCAATCCATTCTTAATGTAACTTATGTTTAATTCTATTTGTTCAGATTCTAGAATCACGGATTCCCTTTAAAGTTTATGAACGCATTTTCTTCAATTATTTGTTTAATTTTGTTTAATAGTACTGTACTTAATTTGACATTCCTTTTACCACCGCATTTTTTTTCTATCAACATACCGGCATTTTTGTTATATTGATTTATAATGGACTTTGCAGGGTAATATTAATCCCAACGATTTCAGCTGATTTATTCACTGTTCTACCATTTTCATAACATTTTATTAAAACGATTTTTTTTATCACGACTGATACAATTGCATGTATGTAGACGATTACGTCAAACAACAGGGCTTCTTGATCTAGGTCTCGATGATTCTGATGACGTGATTTGCATGTGCCGGCGCAAACGCGTTGGCAGTGAACTACCAGAACTTAATTCAGTAGATGATGTAGCCATTTTTAGATTAATTCATTTCAGGGTCTAAAGATAAATTCGTAATTAATATGAAATATGAATGAATAAAATATTCGGAATTTATATAAAAACGTCTTAATAGAATCAAAAGCATGTGAAAACGTCTACCAACATTATCACAAAGTTAAGAGTCAGAGTAAAATGAAAATATGTTGATGCGTTGCAGTATCTTTCTCTTTGTGTATGTAAAATTTGAGCAATTCTATTTTTTACTAAATAGATATTCTCTAGATTGGTCTTAGTTATGTACATATGACATTTAGCTTGCCTGGAATTTGCATAATTTAAAAAAAAGAGTAATTTTCTGTAAATACTTTGTAATCTAAAGTCATGACGGCTCGTCAATCGACGACGATCTGTCTATTCGATCGATAAATTGTACAATATATCGATAGAGTCAATATATCAATTGATCGTCTTTCGAGTGCTACTCAGTATGACTTGCATGACCGCTCAAGTAACTATGAATAAAATCACGACAAAATGATATTATATTACTTCACTCTTGGATCATCCACAAGATGAATTTGATTTGCAAAAGGGTAAATTTGATCTAGGAAAGGGTGAATTTGATCTGGGAAAGGGTAAATTTGATTTACAATAAGGTTTGATTTGCAAAAAAGTTGAATATAATCTGCAAAAGGGTTAATTTGGAGTGCAAAACCTGTACACTTTTTCATTCGATGAAACTAATCGTCGAAGTATTTTGTCTATCTTTTTGGAGATACTTCAGACATCAGATTTCCGAACGCTTCCATCACAGCATCTGCAGCGTTGGATTTCAAATTATGCATTTTATTCTTGATATATATGAAGAAGTCATAGAATGCCAGATCAGGACTGTAAGACAGATCAAAGTCATCAATTGAACACGGGCAGTAACCAAACACTAAGTTGTCTTTTCTGCGTTGTCTTGCTGCAAGATGATACACGATCTTAGCCGATTTTGACGAATTTTTTTTAAATACAGTCAGCAGGCAAATTGTTGTGTACTACTCAACATTAACCGTATGACGATTTTCAAGCGCAATAGACACAACAGGACCAGTTTTTTTGAAAAACAATGCAATCATTTTCTTGCTAACATTTCAGCTGCGCTTCATTTTTGTTAGATGTGGGAACCCACATATGTGTTACGATGTCATATACTGCTCTGAACCAACCATGATCATATTTTTTAGCATTTTTTGCCCCATTTGGTAAGCGCCTTTTTTAAGGCTTCCGTTAAAGTGCGCAAAACTCGACGAGTACACAGCTTTCTGACGCCAAGATGATCATGTAGAATTGTTTCGATTTGAGTCATACCAATATCTACGGATATATCTTAATAATTTCTCTATAGATCGTGCGATGATCTTTCTGCAGTAAATTGTACACAGTATCGATGTTCTCTAGAGTGACCGCTATGGCAGGATGGCCTTTATGGAATTCGTCACTGAGCTCTATTCGACCGCACTTGAAGTTCGCGTACCACTCATAAATAGTTCTCTGGGACGATGCTTCATCGCCAAAAATCAAACAAAGACTTTCGACACACTGTACCAAAGTTAGCGACTTCTTAAAGTCATAAAAAATTATCACGCGGAAATTTTCTCGTGATAAATTCATTTTTTCGCGAAAACGTCAACTATGAATACGTCTCACGGCTGAACGAATGATTTTTTTTTTGATGCATTAAAAGGCAAAATGTCATTAAACATATGAAATTAAGAAAACCTGTCAACAGTTTTGATGTGACACGACGCCTAATGCTATCTTGCGGAGACTTTCGAAACAACTTATGCATAATATTATTATGTATGATGTCTATGACATCAGCGAAAGACGGGATATTCGTTGCGTTTCTGGGTAGCGATAAGCAGTTATTGCCGATCACGTTACACTGATTGCTATCTTTTGCAAAGGAACTGTTGTACAAATAAATCTATATAATAAATAATATATATAATAGGTAAATTTATGCAAATCAGCTTGAAAATAATTAATTGACAATTTATGTGGCTTAGTAATTCTAACTAAAATTATTGTTTATTATTGAGATGTTATTATTTACATATAATTTAATAAACTTTTCAAATTTTCATTAGTATTAAAGAGCAATGCGTTGTACAGAAAAAATGTATTCAATATGTAAATTTTTTTCTTGCATGTTTCAAAGCCATTAACCCTTTGAGTACTGAATTATTTTAAAATTTTTATGCCCATGGGACGGATTTAATTTGTCGCTATATGGATTAATATGTAAAAGTAATACAGTTTATGCTCAAGTAAGCAGATGACGAGTCTCACTCGTCAAATGTACTGAAAGGGTTAAAAAGGTTTCATACTTCTTGAAAAAAAATTATTTCTGCTTACAATTTCATTCTTTGCTCTATCAATTTTCCCACATTCCCTTGAAATTTCTTTGATATTATAAGTATATCCTAACCGTACAGAATTATTATGTAACACTTTTACGTTTCATGAATGTTTACATCTTCGAGAAAGAAATCTGCCTATAGAAACAGAAAGATTCCTGTAAGAGGTTTCTACTCAGTCAGTTGCTTTCAATCGTCTCAACCGAGTTTCAGTATAGCTGAATGTTTACATAAATATTTTTAGTCACGGTACAAACAATATCATATCATTTCTTATCACTGAGTTTTCATTTGATTCTCATTCAATTGTAAGAAGTTTATTTCCGGTATATCTAATAACAAATGAGATACTCACTGATCGTTTTGTTAATCCAGTCGGCCAAGTCTTCCTGAAGTGGTATCAGCTGGCGACTCTGCGCCGAATGCAGCCGCTCGTTATAAAAGTCAGCAAACTCTTCCTCTTCCGGCGATGGTCGAGGTACATCAGTCCGATTAAAAACAGAAACTGAGGATGGTCCCCAGCTACTGCGATAACGAGTATGCTGAGTGGACGGGAATCGATTAGCGTACGACATTGTGGCACCGGTGCCGAAGTCAATCCTGACGCACTGAATTCTCTATCTCTTAACGCTTCTCCTCTCGCTCTTGCCGGCTCCTCTTCTCCTGAGATCCGTTTCACGTTCCTCGACTTTCAAAAGTATTCAAGAAAGATGTCGTGCAGGGATGTACGCCTCGCGATTGAGTGGCGCCTAGGAAGCAGAAAAAGATTATCGTTATCGGTATGGAGGATCGTTTTTAAAAACTGAATATGTACCGAAGAAGCGATGAAAAGCGATAGCGCGATAATAAGAAAGATGACACGAGATTCTTCTTAGAAAAAAGAAGGTACACGCGAGATGACAAACATGAGCTTGAGAGAATCGCCTGCGATTCTTTTCTGGGAGATTCTCTGACGAGAGAGAGAGAGAGAGAGAGAGAGAGAGAGAGAGTTATTAAAACGGGTGATGGGAGAGAGGGAAGGACAGATAGTGCATGTGCAGGACACGAAGTGCAAAACGATGCTAGTGAAATTGATAGCGTAAATGAAAAAGTGAGTGAAAAGAGAGAGAAAGAGAGAGAGAGAGAGAGAGAGAGAGAGAATCTTGCTTTTTCTTTTCGTCTAGCGAGGATTATGTTGTATATTTTTTTTGTTTTATATAATTACATTATGCGCATCGTGTTTGTGTAAGACATATATCGTTAACGTATAATCGACGTTAATTGCGACCACGTTCGCTGTTACAATCGCGTGCTTCGAATCTATGGAGAGTTATAATAAAATCAAGAGATCAGCTGATTAAGGTGTGAAAAACGAGGTCGAGCACGAGTCTTATTCAGAACTTGGTTACAAGGAATATGAGGATAAACAATTTAGATTCCCCGTGAAATGTTAATGCACATACCTAGAACGAGGTTAGCTTATGATTTTGCGAAGAAACAGATCTCCGATAGGGAACGAGAAACGATTAACATTCACGCACCAATAATTAATTAGGTGCTCTTCGAGAAAGAACATTTCTTTTATTGCGATATAGTAATGCCTCCACGCCAATTGCACGTTCACACGATTGCATGCAATGTTAAAGTTAATATTAAGATTAATATACATGCTGTTGAATAAAGTTAAAATCTATGTTTGATTTCTCTCTTACTCGTTCTCGAAGGAATGAAGGCAGGAGACTAAAGATCGCAATTACGAGTCGTGCTATCAATGTCAAAATGCTGATGTAAGAACTGCGCATCAACACTTCTAAATCAAGAAAACAAATCACCATCCAACGCAATGTTCACGGACAAACCTACGATTGTCCTTCAATATCGGTACATCGATATCTTCATTCGCCTCCATAACCGCCTCCGTTACCGTAACGCAATATATCACCATGTCGATACATAAAACACGCGTGTCTCTCGGATTCATGACAATTAAGGCAATTGATCCGTGACATTACTATATTATATAGGAAAGTAATAGTTAATACAGGATGACCATTGGGATTTGTCTAAAGTTAACGATTATATTTTCCTTTTTCGATTTCGATGGTCATTTGACTAATTAAATTTTGATATTTAAAACTTGTTAATTTCATTTGAACTGTTATATGTACAAGCCGGTTTACCAATGTCAGAATGAACGCTATAACATCGAAGAAAGAGTGTTTCTTATCGAGTACCTCTATAGTAGAAGCAAAAACTATCCTGAAGCGTATCGTGAATTCCGTACTAAATATGGATCTAAAAAAGTTTCAAGTAAAACTATACTCAGGAAATATGTAGGGTGTTTGATAAGTCAATGACTTTGATGAGAGATAGTGCTCAAATCGCAAGTTTATTATTTGTGACATGCTGTTCTTTGTAGGCGTACACGGAAAAGTGTCAAGTAGATCTTTCAAATAATAAATTTTTAACAGCGTTCGAAAGCGAACAAGTTTATGTTGTTTTACAATAGAAAAGTGTGAATTCCGTGTGTTGAAGAAAATAAAAATTGGTCAAATTGATCAAATTGCACTACAAACAGTTCCTTCATCCACCCTATTCTCCAGATTTGATCCCCTGTGACTTCTTTCTCTTTCCAAATATGAAGAGATGGCCCGCTGGAAAAAGATTCGCATCGAATGAGGAGGTTATCGCTGAAACAAATGTCTATTTTGCAGAGTTCGAGAAATCGTATTTTTTGGACGGCTTAAAGAAGTTGGAATATTGTTGGGCAAAATGTATCGAGTTAAAAGGAGACTATGTTGAAAAATAAGTTGCATTTTGGTAAAAAAAAATTCATTTCAAAATCATTGATCACTTATCAAATACCCCTCGTATGTTTCCTCCTTAGAATCATGTCCTAACCTAATCTAACATATTACCCTGGTAATCTGAGATTTTATTTTTTTGATATTTTTTTGCAAGATTATTGATAATTTTAGTATGTGTATGCTGAACTTTGAATGATCGTAAATAAGATTTGCTTTGCGAATGTCATACCGTTACAACGGACGAAATAATTGACGTCAGAACATATTTCGAAGAAAATCCAAATTCCTCGAATCACAAAACTGTTTAGGTCATGGATTTGAAGTAAGAAACTCCCCCAAAGATTGTGAGAAACGTCACCAAACAATATCCATACAAAATCACTACACATCACTTACTGATAAAGAAATCGATGGGAAAACGAGTCGAGTTTTGCGATAACCGACATGTTTGAGAATGAGGAACTCGATAAAAAACAAATCATTTTTACAGATAAAGCTCATTTTCAGCTGAATGGGAAATTTCATTTTATGCAAGATAACGCGATCCAACATCGTAGTTGCGATGTGTTTGAATCGATACATAAAGTGTATGGCAGCAAGGTGATTGGGTTAAGATATTCGAAATTTGCTCTGAATAGAAGTCTGGAATGGCTTTTTATTCATCCGACTTGAATCCATGCGGCTTTTTCTCTGGAGATACCTCAAAGACAAATATTATACTGTACAGTCTCAAAACACCAAAAAACTGTTATATAGCATTCGAAAATGCATTCTCAGCATTCCTATCGCCACGTTTGACAATGTATTTGAAATTTGTCAAAAACTATTGCCATTCTGCGTCATTTCCGATGGTCAACACTTTGAAAATATAAACCATTAGTTCGCAAATGTATATTTGCCCTTTCTTAATAATGTGTATTTAAATTATTAAAATATATACTTGTTTTATACTTATAGTAATCAAATTTGACAAGTCTTTTCTACAAAATGACGTTTCATTCATTTTGTTCGGCCTACTTGTTGCAAAGTAATAACCATTCATTTTAGACACAATCTCATTGATCGCTCCGTACAACACGAAGAAACTCGACAAATCTGCGCAAAATGTTTATAAAAATATGTGTTTTATAGTATACAACTTTGATATTATGATAAGAGAATATCAGTAAAACTTCATATGATATTTTAACCCAATATTTTAAACCAATAAAGAAATAACCGTTTTTCGACTGTTAGTGTCAGGCATATATTGCAAATATTATATACCAGATGTATCGACAGACGCATACGAATGCACACTATTAGAAAAATGATCATTACGTCGGATTTTTCTGTATTTTCCGCATTTTTATCTATTAATTATAGATCTTGATTATAGATGCAATGGTTAAATAATCTTAATTATTTAACCATTGCATCTTTGAAAAAACGCCTACTCAATAGGAGATACACAAACAACAATGCCAAATTTTTCCAGATTAACTAGAATTTTTAAAACGGTCCAACTTTTAGTTTTTTATAATGTTTCTTTTTCATAAATCACTTTTATATCGTCCTTTTGTTTTTCATTAAAACCTAAAAATAGTTTGATCGTTGAAATAAAAAATGTAATATCGGAAGCAATTTTTGTACCCGTGCTACATATACATAGTACTATCTTTGATTTTAATTATCTCAGTTTCGTCAATTGTCGGTCAATTTTTCTCTAATTATATTTATGTGTAGATGTGTGTAGTATTTCAATTAATCTGTTGTTAAAATTAAAAAAAAAATTCATTCAAAAAAACATGAGTTTGCGAATCAATTATCCTAAGAACAACTTACTCGAGAGAAGACGACTTTCTTATCGAAATCTCTAGCGGAGCAAACAACGCCGACCGTTGAAATTGCGAAATCGGTGAAACTCCGGCGTCTGATCAAGAGATGAAATTGTCACCGTGCTTGCCGCTTACCGCGTTTGCAGTCAGTATGTGTGTGCATGTGTGCATGTGTGAGCGCGAAATATCTTCTCATATATAATATGATAGACATCGTTATAAATCGTGTCCCCAAATCGCTGATCGATGAATCGATTTATCATTCGCGATCAATAGCGTTTTCGACAAAATAAAATGGACGCTAAACAACCTCAATCTCGAGAAACAAACATCATTCATTTCTTCATTGGATTTCTGATTCGAGGTGTTTATTTGTTTGACGTTAAAAATTGCGAGAGGCAAGATTATGTTACCTCACACTGAGGAACATCGTATTAATCGTAAAATTATAATCATTTCGGCCTCAACTATATCTTATTTTGGTTTTAACTAAAAAATATTAGTAGCAATATGCATGTACATAAGATTATTTATTATCACTATTCTATAATAAAATTCTATGATAAAATTTCTATAATATTCTATAATAAAATTTACTAGAAAAATGGTTTTCCTTACTATAATTTCTTTATTTATTGAAAATTATAGTTACCAATACCAAAAATTTTAGTCTCCGTGTAGTCCAGTGTGCGTGCGTGCGTACGTGTATGTATGTACATTGTACGGTCGACATTATATATGCTGAACCTGCTTACTTAATGAAAAATTATGCAATTTTCACAAAGTTTAAAATCGCACAAGTATAACTCTAATTATAATAATATTAGAGTGTTCCGGTTAGTTTTGAGGGATTTTTTGCAAAAGAACACGTTTATTTTATTTTAGAGAGACGTTAAATTATATTTTATTCATAATATTTTCTACTGCTCGCTACAACTTTTTCCCACTTTTCTGGCAATAAGTGAATTCCGCAGTAAAAGAAATGTTCGAAGCAACCTATTCATCCAGAAATTGTTATATTTCATCATATATTTTAAAGTGCTGATAAGCAAGGCCGTGCTGCATCGATCGAAATAAATAATAATCTGAAGGAGTAGTCTGATGAATACGCGGCATGTAGTAAGACTTCCCACTGAAATGTTGATAACGTATCTTTAACTGCTTTTGCAACTTGTGATCGAGTATTGTGCAACAAAATCATTTTGCGTTTTCTTTGAGCTGTTATTGGACGTTTCTGGTTCAAAGCTCGATTCAAATCGATTAATTGTTGTTAATAATGCTCAGCAGTGATTGTTTGATTCGGTTTCAGCAGCTCATAATATACGACGTCTTTCATGTCCCACCAAATGCACAACAAAACCTTATTTCCGTGTATGTTGTGTTTCGGACTCGATGTCGACGGTTAGCCGCAATTTGTTACGCTTAGAATTATTATAGTAAATCCATTTTACAGCGCCAGTTACAATTTGATATAAAAACTGCTTCTTTTTGTGATGAGAAAGCAATAAAGTGTAAATGGTTAAACAACTTTAAATAGCCAATTCAGACAATTCGTGTGGAACAAATTTGCCTTCTTTTTGAATCTTTCTCAATGCGTGTGTAAACGATCAGAAACGGTTGATTTACCAACATTTAATACTTTTTCTAATTCTTCAAGCATTTGAGCTGAGTTTTCATTCAACAATGTCTGCAATTCGGCATCTTCGAATTTTTTCGGTTAACCTAAATGTTTTTTGTATTTCAAATCGAAATTGCCACTTTTAAATTGTCGATACTAGTGCTCACACGTTTTAACTGATGGAGCAGACTCAGAACAAATTTCTGAGATAAATCGGTGATAGCTTCGGCAACCGTTTCCTTCAAATCAAAGCAGTAAAGTAATAGATGACGAAAATGCTCCTTATCACGTTCCATTTTCAATCACACTAAACAATATGGTTATGTTTACGAATATATAGGACCTGTATCAAATAATTTATAAAAATATCCAAACTTTGAAATAACGTACCAACTTTTAAAATGTCTCTAATAAATTTGTAGCTGTAGCCATCTAAAGTGAGCTTTCAAAATTAACCGGAACACCTAATATAATTTAAGTGACTCTAATTATAACTGTTTTGACTTTAATATATATGCGTAAGATTGAAAATTATGTAATTTTCCGTCTAAGGAAAGATACAGTATATACGACGCTGTATACTGTACGAAGTTTGGAAAGCAATTAGTTGTTTTCATGACGCAAGCAATAATAACTGCGTTCGGTAAATATAAGCGACTAGTAAACAATCAGTGATTATCAGTATTTGCTATTAGATCCCTAAATTTATATCAATTATATTGACGAATCACTCAACCATTATACAACTCCCGGGGAAAAAAATGATTATATATAATTTTATATAATTATATAAAATCATAAATGAATTTTGCCCATATATGTAGTTACATTTATGATCATATATGTCTATACGAAAAAAATGTAATTTGTCATTTAATTAAATGTTGATATCATGTGCTATCAGAAGTACAAATAGCCAGAAACATTTACTTCGACTGTATTTGCATATAATTTGTAAACAACCGTATTTTTTCGTTGTAGGTATATATGATTACATATAATCATATATGAACAAATTTCATATATGATCTTTTTTCCCCGGGCTGTTGAGTTTTCTGAATATAACCAATGACATTGTAGATGCATCAAGAAGGAAATGTAATGATTGTTTCTCGGACTTAGCCGACTTTAGTCGGTACAGATGGATATGTCGTAAATCGTGCAGAAAGCGTGTGCGACGTTTCCTAAGCAGTCATTGTGCATCGCGGATTTATTGTGACCACGTGCGATTATATCCGCTTTCGAAAAGAGAAGCTGAAGATCTCTCGGCGTACGCGCTTGACGTCTCATCCTGGAGTTTTCGTCTCGCACTATTCGTTCGAATCCATTCTGCTCTTTACATGCAATAGAACGGATTTATGTAACTGCGCAAAAATAGACGAGAACTCTACGTAACATCCCTATATATACTGTATAATGTGAGAAATGCAAAGGAGAGACGATATACGTCACAGACACTAAGCATTTCGAATTCCTTAAGTCGAACGCTTATACTTATAAGCGCCGGACAACGCGAAAACGCGATGTAACCACGGTTATCCTTGACTGAAGACTTGTATGTATGCAACATGTACGTCTATATTTGTGTGTGTATATATGTATGTATTTGTATCCGTACAGGTGAAAAATTCGCTGTCTAATTTGGGCGAGTTCTATCTTTTTGAAGTGCCTTTAACCGCGCGAGAACTTGTTAATTTCAAGCTGCAAGACCGATCGCAAACAACTCCTACCTTCAATACTCGGTTTCTTTGATGTTCTCAAAGATGTCATTCATAAAAGAGATATTATAACTGTAGTCAAGTATGTGAATAACGACGCAAGTGACTGAGTTGATTGAATAAGTTATTGCGCCGATGTGTTAATGTATAATTCGTCAAATAAAATCTGAGCGCACGATTAAGTATTCTACTTTATTACTTCGCGTATAAAATCAAACATCGGCCAATGTTGAGCCAATGAAATGCCAATGAAATTACATTGGCGTTACGTTGGTTCAACATTGGCCAACATAACGCCAATGAAATTGTTACTAGAGAATCCATCGGTTTACAAGATTGTTCTTTCTTTGTGTCCACGAAACATAAATGCGTGAATATTGTTGATCAAGCTTTTATTTTTTGCTAGGTATGTACATCCCGCTAAAATGTGATATAACCTCCTCATTTTATTTACGTTTTTGACCTTGCATTAATTTGCAGTTATGCCGATCTCCGAATTATCCAACAAATAGAAGCAATTACACAATCATTGTTACCGCCATTTTTTACGCCTACATTTAAAGATTATTATTTTTGTAATGAGCGGTCGCTTCTCGTTTCAGCCGAAATAACCGCGATGTGAATAACGTGAAACGGTTAATAGAGCTTATTCCGATAAAAGAAAGAAACGCTCAATTTCTAGAGCGATGCGATTCCACGATCAACGATACGTTAATTGGCGTATATTCTTGCGATGCGTGAAAAATATTTATTAATACGAAAGTTGCTTAGAAAGTTTTCGCAATATCGTATAAAAACATATAATTAATTTCTGAAAAATTGGCTTTATTATTTCAAAATACTCTTCGTCACAATTAATACACTTTTCCATTCGGTAAAACCGAAAATCTTAGATCACCGAAATATTTTGTCTATCCTCTTAGAGGCACCTCAGACATTAGATTTTGTTTGGAACGCCTCCACCGCCATATCTATCGTGTTATACTTCAAATCACGCATTTTATTCTAGATATATGGAAATAAGAAGAAGTCACAGGATACCAGGTCGGAACTGTAAGCCGGTGAATCATCAACTGTAACACAGACAGTAGCCAAAAAATTAAGTTGTTTTCTCTGCGTTATGCGACTATGCGTTGTCTTGGTGTAAGATGATGCGTGATCTTAGCCGATTTTAACAATTTTTTTTCGATAGTCGGCAGGTAAATTGTTGTGTACCATTCAGTATTAACGTACGACGGTTTTTGAAGCGCAACAGGCACAACAGGACTGGTTTTCCTGAACAACGACGCAAACATCTTTTTGCCAACATTTCAGTTGCGCTTAACTTTTGTTAAATGTGGGAACACCCACACACTTGATTATTGCTTGCCTTTCAGTTCACAACAGTAAATCCATGATTCATCACCTGTTATGATAACATACATTGCTCTGGACTGGCCGCGATCGTATTTTTTTAGTATTACTTTGCTTCATTTGACACATACCTTCTTTCTGTTAAATTATGCGGTACCCAATGAACACACAGTTTTTTGACGCCAAGATGATCATGTAGAATTGTTTTGATTTGAGTCATATCAATGCTTAGGGACGTCTTAATTTCTCTGTAAATCGTGTGATAATCTTCCTGCGGTAAATTGCGTACAGCATCGACGTTCTCTGGAGTGACCGCCGTGGCAGGACGACCTTTATGGAATTCGTCACTGAGTTCTACTTGACCGCGTTTGAAGTTCGCGTGCCACTCATAAACCGTTCTTTGAGACTGTGCTTTATCGCAAAAATCAAACAAAGATTTTCGATGCACTGTAGCGAAGTTAGCGGCTTTTTAAAGTAATAAAAAATCATCGCGCGGAAATTTTCTCGTAATAAATTCATTTTTTTCGAAAGTCATCTTTGAACACGTTTCACTGTTAAACAAATTAATATTTTTTGATGTGTCAAAAGACTAAGTCTTATTAAACATATGAAATTATTAAGATAATTTATCAATAGTTTTGATGTGACACGACGCCTAATATCATCTTACGGAGACTTTCGGAGCATTTTGAAGTTACATTGGTTACGCACCAGACATATACCTTATAGCGCTACGTTATGATATAATGGTGCACTGAGAAAAATGTCCATCGGACAAACCAATTAACACGTTCTTTACCACATATATGAGACGTCTTGATTCTTATATTTGAACCCACCGCCGCAGATGCGCGGTGCGTGTTCTTTATCAGTTTATGATAACGTATTGTAATAAATTTGGAAATGAACAATATTGATGAGTTAAACAGTAATAAAATAGATGTAGGATGTCCTTGGTCTAGAGATAATTATATTTTTATGTTACAAATATATTCTAAAGGACCCATGTCAAATGGGGACATATTCTAACAAAAACACCCTGGGCTGTGGTGCAAGATTTTCTTCTCAGACCCTAGTAGCGAACGTGTTAAATGATGTATCCGATTGTTATTTTTATTATCCGATTATGTGATGAACCTTTGTTTGATAAAGTATCCGAAGTTACTAATGAAATTACCGATGAAACTTAATCAAAAAGTTAGCCACCTTTTGTATATCCATTGTAATTTTCATCAGATAAAGACACGACTTCATCGGACATCGCACTCGAACGGGTATATCTGTTTGTTATTTTTTAATTGTCTTATCCGATCATATTTGATCTTTGATATTTTTCTCAGTACGTACATAGTCACATTTACATTTCGAAAATTCTCTATTTCATGTTATGTCCGGTTAAAATAACAACATGTTTATTTTCTCTCCGTTAGCTTTCATAAGGAGAAATGTTTTTCAAAATCATTATACCTTTCACGTTACTAATACATTTATTAGTAAATTTCAAACCGATTTTTCTAACGTAAAGGCGCTATCATAGCGACACTATAACTGGAACGATTGATACAAAGTTGCTCAGAGAAAAAGATTAATGAAATAAGCACAATACGTCCCGATCGACAAAATCGAAACGTATTGTACGCCAAATGCCGTGTGCAAAGTCAACGACCATCCGAGTTTAATCGGAGGATAAGCAACGAATTGAATCGTCATTAGAGACCTCGATGCGTATACAAATGTGAGCACAACCGCGGGATTAACTACATAGCAAAAGCCGGACATCCATCATCGCGCATGCGGCCCGTAGCACGTGGGTGTCTATTCATTATGCGGGGGCACATATAAGCACCGACTTCGCGTGATAATCGGCCGTCGATGATCTTCGAGATCTCGTAGATAACTCCGCGATACGTAGTGCACTCTCGTTGCGAATGGTTATCTTGTGGCGCTTTTGCATCAGAGGTGCAAATGTTGACGCATGCCCGTTTATATACGCTTCTATAATAGTTCAACATATAACGTTTCGACCTCGCTTGTCGTTAGGACGTGTCGTTAGATTACACTAGTCGCGTTCCAAACATTTGTTGAGAGCAAACTCGAGTCGAAATTTTGATATTACTTTGACGCTCTTAAGGTAATTGGTCTGTAAATTTATTTTCTTAAGAATCTTTAAATTTTAACAACATATTAATCGAAACGATCTACATTTATGTACTATTAGAAAAAGATTAGCTATACTAAAAGTGAGATAATTAAAGTCAAAGTTAGTATTATTACCTAGGTACTACTACAGGTACAAAAACGGCTTCTGATATCACATTCTTAATTCCAACTATTCTTATAATTTTAATAAAAGAGAGAAGATGATAAAAGAGACTTGTAGAAATATCATAAAAAAATTATAAAATCGTTGACTGTTGGATTTTTGACAGTATTATATATATATATAATATTATTTAATCATTCTATTCTTAAAAAGATGCCTAATCAAGAGATACAAAGGGAAATATAGTGCGTATAACATTGCCAAATCTTTACAAGTTAGCTATCATATACTTCAAACGTTATTAGAAATTGTTTGATATCAAATTTACTACGTATATATATATATAT
>NW_014557608.1:7423-40181 GCF_001313825.1 Dinoponera quadriceps | reverse complement strand
ATATATATATATATACGTAGTAAATTTGATATCAAACAATTTCTAATAACGTTTGAAGTATATGATAGCTAACTTGTAAAGATTTGGCAATGTTATACGCACTATATTTCCCTTTGTATCTCTTGATTAGGCATCTTTTTAAGAATAGAATGATTAAATAACCTTAAAAGTTTATAATCAATACGTAAAAATACGACAAAATCCGACATCATGATCATTTCTCTAGTAATGTGTAATTTGTATATGTTCAGTATATATGATATATTTATAAATACATGCCTAACACGGATAATCCTAACCAAAAGGAAAGCGTTAAAGCGTGAAAAAGGATTATTTCCGTATGAATTTTTAAATCATATAAGTTTGATCAATATTTTCTTATATCTAGCTATAATATCAAAGCGATATATCATAAATCATGTTTATAAACATTTAGGGCAGATTGGTCAAGCTTTTTCATGTTATATTAATTGTTATCTTACTAATAGTATTGTCAAATATCTTAAGACTTTTGATGTCTCGCTAGTCATTTTGTTAGAAAAACCGTAAAATTAACATGACATGCAAATTTTTTTTTATTTATCTTTTCTGATCATTGTCACGTTGTATAATTTGTATAGCTATTAATTGTTAATAAAAAAAAATTGGGAGCATTTTACAAATATGTTCGATCGATCACGAATGTCATTTTATGAACACATATCCTTAAATTTCAAGAATTCAGCAAGAATTTTAGCATACGTTTCCTCACTTTTGATATCATTAATCTGCGGCGAGAAAACAGGAACCTTAAGAATAGTTCGCGCCTATATGTATATACAGGATGCGTCAGCTAAATCCGGACAAATTTCAATTTAAATTTCCCACCATATTTTACTTTAGCGCTAAATTGATATTTATGTCCGAATAAGCTAAAATAATGTTCTGAACGAACATAACCTCAAAATGGTTGGGCAGTCAAGATCGAGCATGGAATATAACCGAAGAGCGGTAATTATTGAAAGTCTTCTACGCTGGCCGAAATAATTGAGTTCTCCAAATATCCAAGATTAATAGTTTACGAAGTTTCCGCTAAATGTAAGGCTTTGGAGAAGTCCGAAGAAAGTTCCGCAAACCCGTCGAGAAAGAGTCATTCAAGGGAGAAGTCGACAAGGATCCCGGGAGTTGTCCAAAGGGCTCAAGAGCTGATTGCAAAAGACTCAGGGCAGTCTCTCAGGAAATTGGCGGCAATTTTGGGTGTGAGTGAAGCTACCATACGCTGAATAGCCGAAGAGGACATACGCTACAAGTCATACGTCATAAAGCACGACAGATGCTGTCTGAGGCTGCTAGAATGAAGAGAGTCAACGTCGACAAATTTTGGAGCAAAGAGTTTTGACTTCCGAATAATCCAGATTTAAATCCGTTGGACTATTACGTGTGGAGCGTAATTGAAAAGGTTACTCAACAAGTCGAGACATCCTAATGTCTCCAGGTCGCTCTCCAGACATCTCTCCAGGCCGCTATTGAAGCAGCATTTTTCAATATGGACCAGCAGAGAGCATGCAATCGTTTCAGGCCCAGGATCGAGACAATAATAATTGCGGCAGACAGTGGTTACATTGAGTAATTTTTATCTATAACGGTTTCTCAAATGACACGAAAAAGGGTTTTTATGTAATTTTTATGTAATTTTTATGTAATTTTGTGCGTTTGACCAATAAACTTTTGTTAAATACATTGTTTATTTTGTCCGGATTTAGCTGATGCATTCTGCATAATAGCCAAAAGACTAATAAAAACATATTTTAAAAATGCTACACTTGTTAATCTTTTGAACTTTTAACACTTTACATCCTATTGTAAAATAACCTATTTTGATGCTAAAAATAGTGAAAGCATAAATTTCATATATTATAATGCTCAAAATAGGAGTAAATTAGATAAATTAGGTCTGCGCATAAGTTTCTAGGGCTATGTTTACATACACTGAAATTCTAGATGCATAATTTTTTCAATTAGTTTATGTGTTACGTTATTATTATTGGTTAACTTGTATTCGAGCTTACATGTGACAATTCCTATTTGTTTACTTAAACATATTTTTAATTTAATTGAAAATGGAGACCGAAAAAGTGTATATCCGACATTATATGCATTATTTTCATCGCGAAAAAAGTGTCGCTGAAACAAACAGAATTATTTGCGAGACCTATAATAAGCCTCTAAACGCAAAAAGAAGTGGTTCATTTCATAGCATAGATTCAAGATAATTTTCTACTTCGACACTAAAGCACAACATTCATGGGCATACGATTTTCCTCTGTATTTGTGTATTTAATGGGACCAGAAGGGCGTTCTCTATTATGAGCTGCTCAACCTAGTGAAACGATTAGACTGCAAAGCGCTACAGACGCCAATTGTACTGGTTAAACGAAGGAATTCAGAGAAAAGTATGTGGAAGGGAAAGAAACTCGAAAAATCATTTTAGGACAACGCTCGGCCACATGTCACTTCCGCGATTAAGGATACCTTATCAAAATTTGAGTGGAAAGTCTTACCACACCCGGCGTATAGTCTAGATCTTACTCCTTCCTATTTCGGCCAATGCAGAGCTATCTTTCTGGTGCACGATTTAGAAATGAGTTTGGAGTACGAAAATAGGTCGACGAATTTATCGCATTGAAAGATTTGTTATTCTTTAATTGAAAAATCCATTTGTTGCTTGAAAATTAGTTTAAAGTTGTAGCAAGTGAGGAAAAATACTTTGATTAAATATGCACATACATTGTTTCTTTAATATATATAGACAAAAGTCGCCAAAAAAACTCCAAGAACTTATGCACAGACCTAATATATCATTAAAACTGAATTTATTTTGTTATCTTAGCTCCTATTATATTGTAAAATTACAAGTTTATATAATTAGAAATTTAACATAGAGTCAAAATTTTGTCTCGAGAAATATCGCTGCGATGTAATTCTTTTCTTTAATTACTATTACTATGAAAACCAATCTCCAGTAGCAATAGTAATAAAAGCAATACGTTAATGTGGGCACTGTTGTAACGATATTCTAAATGAGCCAATTATTTTCCAATCACGTTAACAAGTTTGCAAGACGTGATTTATGCAGACAGTTCTGCTAGGCGTACATGCTAGGTTTACGCCGAAAAAGAAAGATTTGCTGGGTCAATTCGGATATGTTTCTCTAGTCGCTTCAATTCTTGCGAACGCAAACATATCTTGACACGTTGCACGCAGGTAGTCATTATGCTAGAACATACGAGCATTAAATGTTAAAACGAGCCGATAAATTCGAGTGATCACCCGCATCACAAAAGAAAAAAGCGATATTATCTTGTGTAAGTCAAATTACAAAAATTGTGTACGACTATACGTGTGTTACGCGCATAAAGATATTTTCACATTAAACCAACCATAAAAAACAATAATTGCGATCACACCAGAATTATTTCGCGTTACTCATATGTTGTTTTTATTTCCTGCTTAATGATAAGTTAACTCTTTTCACTCGGAAGTCGAGCTTTGTTAAATAAAAGTGACATTTCAGACCTGCACACAGTGGGACCATAGTTTCGTTTGAACGAGCAAAACCTCTTCTTCATTATATGCGCTGTTTTGCACCATCAAATAAGATTTCATTTAACTCTTTATATATCTCAAAAATTGTTTCATAATTCGCAACAATTTCATAACCTAACAAAAGAAACAGTTTTTCAATATACAAGTGCATGAAAAAAGTTAAATTATGCTGCAATTGGAATTTTTTTCTTTTTTCGAATGTGTATTTAGAATTAATAAGTTTTGTATTTTTGCAATGTTTTAAACTATAAAATTGTACAATCAAACATTTTTCGAAAAGCCGACAAAACATTCGCGTTAAATCTAATATAACGTTCAATTACAGAAAGAAACATCCAGTATACTCGATTGCAATGCAAAACACATCAGTTGTCAATAATTACCGCACAAAACATCAACAATTGACGATGGTTTCTAAGCAATTTCCGCATCCTATTGAACGCGATATGCGCTATATAAATATAATTATCAAAACAGAATAATTTTCTTAATAATCGAAAATCGAAAAGATGAAAAATTTGCTTATTCTGATTTCAATGATTGATTGTTGTGTCTACTATAATAAATTCATACACTTTATTACAATTTACATTCGTATCACTTTTTCCGTACAAGGTGTAGAAGTATGAAACCGGAATTTTTTTGTAAAAATTACACGTCTGTTGTTTGAAAATGATAAAAAATATTTTATTCAAAATAATGTCCATTGCTATTTATACATTTTTCCCACCTTTCCGGCAGTTTATGAATGCCATGCCAAAAAAACATTTCTTCTTTTGAAGCGAACCAGCTATCGAGCCATTTTCAAACATTTTCATACGAATTGAAGCGTTGTTCAGCGAGAGCGTGTCCCATTGATGCGAATAGATGATAATCGGATGGAGCCAAGTCTGGAGAATAAGCCGCATGCGTTAGTATTTCCCAACTGAACGCCTCGATCGTTTCCCTGACCCGTTTTGCTGTGTGTGATGGGGCATTATCATGGAGCAAAATGACTTTGTGTTGCCTTTTTCCATATTCCGGTCGTTTTTCACGCGATTTAAATCGATCATTTGCTGTTGGTAGCGATCAGTGTTAACGGTTTCACCAGGTTTTAGCAGCTCATAATAGATTACACCCTTCTGATCCCACCAAACACAGAGCATTGTCTTCTTTCCAAAGCGATTGCAGTGGATGTCGATGGTTCGCCTGGATTCACCCATGATTTCTGACGCTTAGGATTCTCAAAATATATCCATTTTTCATCACCTGTCATGATACGATGGACTTTCTTTTGTATCTGTCGAGCAGCATTTCACAAGTGGTTTTTCGATTTTCTTGCTGTCTTTCATTCAGTTCATGCGGAACCCATTTTCCCACTTTCTGAATCATGGCTTTCAAACGAATTGAGACAGCTTTCTGCGTCACATTCAATTCATCCGCGAGTTCTTCTTTAGTTTGAGTATCATCTTCATCCAATAAGGCTTGCAATTCGTTGTCTGCGAACTTTTTCAGTGGTTTCCCACGCTCTTCGTTTCTCACGTCAAAATCATCACTTTTGAATTTTTTCAACCACTCGAAACACTGTGTTTTACCAAGTGCATGTTCACCGTAAGCTTCGACAAGCATTCGATGCGCAGCAGTTTTCTTCAAATGATAACAAAAAACCAATGCTGTCCGCAAATCGTAGTTCGTAGGCACAAAACTCAACATGTTTAAGGTTATAGAAAAATATACCGGTGTATGGAACTTGGGTTGTTGTGTGTTGAAAATCTTCGTCAGCTGTTAGAGGGAGATGATGGCGCTACAGAAGCGGTCTTACGGTCCCTAAACTGAGGCTAGCACCATCTATAGGGAAATTTCGGTTTCATACTTCTCCACCTGGTAACTATTAACTGTGTTAGAAACCTTGTAAATAGTTATTACCTACACTGAGAAAAATGTCTATTGGATAAACCGATTAAATGATGCATCCAATTGTTATTTTTATTGTTCGATCAAATAATGGACACTTTTATGTTGAAGTTACCGGTGCATTTACCGATAAAATCGAAAAATTAGTTGCTCTTTGATATCCATGGTGATTTTTACCGGATAAAGGTACGATTTGATCGAATAAAATGACGAAATAATCAAACATTATACTTGATCGGATATATCTGTTTGTTACTTTTTTGGATTATCCGATCAGATATAATCGGATATTTTTCTCAGTGTATGTACCAACCGCATACAATAAAATTACTATTATTATTATTATTATTGTTGTTGTTGTTAGTATTGTTGTTGCAAGTAAATTGTGTTATAATAATATTATATTGTTAGTTCAGTGCAGGCGTACGGACAGTTTACATTTTTGGCCTGTAGAGAGTTAGCCTGCCACTTTATGAATTTATTTATTTTAACAGTTGTGCTGATTTGTGCTGATTTGTATAGGTTTGTATTACATTGTACTCGAATGACAAATTTGTAATACAAAAAATGCGTGAGAAAAATGAAAAAAAAGAATTGTTTTTTTACTTGACCCCACTTTTTGTAATTTTTTAAATTGTGTTAATTTGTGCTAAATGATGAACGAGAAAAACGAACGAAAATGAAAACGAGAAAAAAAACGATTTTAGGCAAAACAGAAGAATTGTTTACATTGATATTAATCAATGTTTACATTGATATTAATTAACTAATCGATATTTAATTGTATATCTGATTTGTACTAGCATAATACAAGTCAGCACATGCTTCAGTTTTGCTGACACAAAAATATTAAGAGCACTTTACTTTTGACTGCGGCTCTTCGCGCTGGCAGTCTATATCTATAATCATAATTTCTAGACTATGTATAAAAAAAAATTGCATATCTAAGTTGTGATAGCGTAGTGCAAGTCAGCATAAATTTCATATCCGTTGGTACAAGAATATATAGGGGACATTTTGCTCTTGACCGCAGCCTTTCGCAATCTATGTCCATAATCACGAATTCTAGTCATCGTATAAAGAATTGTATATTTAGGTTGTGCTAACATTTGTTAGGTTGTGCAGCAACAAAGCATTTTACTCTTGACCGTGCGTGATTATGGACATAGATTGCGGGCGCACAACTCATTACATATATCTATTTTGCTTGATACGTAGTCTAGAAATTGTGATTATGGACATACATTGCAAGCGCAAAGACCTGCGGTAAAGAATAAAGTCCCCTTAATATTTTTGTGCCAACGAAACTGAGGTTTGTGCTGACTTGTGCCATGTTAATATAAATCAGATACGCAATTATATATCGTTTGATTAACTAATATGAATGTAAACGTTAATTTTTTCGTTTTCTCCAAAACCTTTTTTTTCGTTTTATTTTTTTCATTATTATTTTTCGAAGGTACTACTTTAGCACAATGTTAGCATAACTTAGCACAACTTAGCACAATTTAAAAAATTACAAAAAGTGGGTCTAGTAAAAAAACCGTATTTTTTTCATTTTTCTCGTGCATTTTTCCAATTACAAGTTTATTATTTAAGCACAACGTAGTTGTGCAACAATCCTAATGCAAATCAGCACGATTATCAAAATAAATAAATTCGAAAAATGGAGACTAACTTTTTACAGGTGCTTTTGGATTTCACCGATTGCATCTCCATTCCTTTCATTTCATAGCATCTAGGCTCCTCCCGGAGATATAAGACGCCTAATCTCAGAAATAGTATTAACTAAAAATCGTATGGGGATTTGACAAGTGTTGCCCGCGCGCTGTTCACTGTTTAAAAAAGTATTATTATTACTATTAGATATTATTAGACTATATAGAAAAATATTATTGTTATTATTATTATTCATAGTAATAATTTCTAGCTGACACCATCTCCGAGAAAAACCTAAATGCTAAATGATAGGAGTGGGGATAGCAGCGAAATCCATGGAAAAGTGCAAACTGACCGTAGGCCTGATTTAGCAAATATTTGTCGTGTAACGTTACTCAATGACCAAAAACGATAAACGCGAAAACACTTATTCTTCTAAAGTGAGAAACTTCGAAATGCTTTATGAATCGTAATAATAATATGTTGGTATTCTGATTCTGAAAAACGTCAAAAATAGGTGAAATGTAATATCTTTTAGTTTCTTCGAACTTTTTCTTTCAGAAATTTTGTGGAATAATTGAGATTATTGGGTAGGTATAAGATATAGAAATTTTATTTTGTAGTTATGATGCATAATAATATGATAAAATGATAAACTTCTCGGAGGGCTACAAAAAAATTCCACGAGGTTCCACTCAGTTGTTTTCATGAATTGCAAGCAACGGTATCCACTAAATATATGCAAAAGCACTTATGTTTATATTTGCTCCATTTTGAATAAAAGTTCATTTTCTATATAGTGACGCATAATGTATAGTCTATATATGTTCGCGCGTTAATCTGAGTTAACAGTCGTCAAATGCTCACGTATGGTCACGCGTAATTGTAATTGCATGTAAAAGTTGTTAACAAGGTAAATAGATGCATGTAAGTTTTATCTGTTAACTAAAAATGACTAGCAGCTGTATGTGAACATTTAGCAGTTGTTGATGTAGGTTGACGCGCGGTCATACATTGGCTGAAAACCATCAATATCTATTAGGTTGGTGCGTATGAAATGTCGCATTCTCTTTACATGCGGACGTTTTCCTCCCTGTTTTCGTTATACTTTTGTATTTGGCATAACCTCATTCATACTCGTATTGTCCATTGCCAGAGACTCATTTCAACAAAATAGGTTTTCTCGAAGGTCTTCCCTTTTTTATTTCTTTTGAGTTTATTACCGATATGAATTCTGCCGACATTCGCGTCATTTTCTTATATGAGTACAAACTTGGTAATAGTGCTGCAAAAGCTGCACGCAACATAAACCAAGCGTTTGGGGAGAATACGGTTAACAATCGGAAAGTGCAGCGTTGGTTCGAAAAATTTCGGACTGGCGATTTTTCACTGCAAAATGAGCCGCGCGGAAGACCCAAAACGTCTGTGAATAATGATGACCTGAAGGCTCTAGTGGAAGCGGATCCAGCCGTATCCACGAGGGAACTTGCTATCAGGATGAAAGTTGACCATACAACGATATTGAGACACCAAATTGTACTCCCATCGCTTGTGAATCGGCATGGCCCGCTACTGCTCCATGACAACGCTCGGCCGCACACATCGCACAAAACAATTGCGAAACTGAACGAACTGGAATATGAAGTTTTGCAGCATCCACCATATTCACCGGATCTCTCGCCGACCGATTTTCATTTTTTCAAGCATTTAGAGCTGTTTTTAAGAGGCAAACACCATGAAAATGAAGACAGTCTAAAAAACTCGATATCAGAGTTTATTAATTCTAAAGACCAAAATTTTTTTAAGACAGGCATCTACGCTTTAAAATCTCGTTGGGAGAAGTGTATTGAAGCGAATGGAGCATACTTTGATTGAATAAACAGCTTTTGAAGAAAGATATACAGTTTTATACAATCACTTAAGAATGCGACATTTCATATGCACCAACCTAATATATAGAAAAATGCGTTTTTCTTAAAATGGAGCAAATATGAGCACAAGAAGTGCGAGCTCCTCTATGCCTATGTACAATCAGCGTACGCAACACAGGCATATTTATGCGCAAGAGGAAAAACAGACACTGCAAGGTCTATGTAACGAGGAAGAAGAAGATGAGCACAAGTGTTTTTGTGTACACTTAGTGGATACTATTAGTTTGCAATTCATGAAGATAACTGAGAGGAAGAACTCGTAGAACTTTTCTTGCAATCCTTTAAATTAATTATTTTATTGCATGCATCATAACTACAAAATAACATTTTTATATTGTACCTATTTAATAATTTCAATTATTCCATGAAATTCCTAAAAAGAAAAAGGTTCAGAGAAACTAAAAAATATAACATTTTACCTATTAACGTTCTCTAGGATCAAGAGACCTACATATTACTGCTACGATTCATAAAGCGTTTCGAAATCTCTCACAACCACAAACTTACGCTTAGTTTTTTTATTATTGTAACGATGACTTATTGAGTAGCATATGTTGTAATAAACTGCGCATATTTCAACATAGCTATAATATTATAACTATAATAACTATAATAACTAGTATATATAAAATATAATGCGCATAACTAGTATATATAAATATACACAGTAAAATATACACAATATATATATGACTAATATATATAAAATAAGTATAATAAAAGTAAAATAAAGGCCCTGACAATAACTTTCATTATTGAGGTTTTGTCCGTTAAAATGAGGCTTTGGTCCTATTATGCAGTAGTTCGAGTGTCGCGCTATATTCGACATGAAAAATACTCATTGAATTATAAAATATAAAATTATTTGCATATAAAGTCATTAAATCTAGAGATATATTGATGCATTGTCCTAAAATCTAATGTTCTTTTGTTTTTCAGAACCTAAACTATATTATTTATTATCGAGACGTCTGAATGGAATGTTGAATTTATTGCAAAATGCGAAGAGTTAAAATAAATACCAAAACATAAATATTTATTAAATTATAAAATATAAAACTTTGAATTCATTAAATCTTGGAATATATTGGCGCATCATAATAAAATTCAGTTTTCCTTACTCTTTAGAATCTAAATTATTTTTTTATTAAGTTACCAAAACGAAATATTAGATTTGTCGGAGAATACAAAAGGTTAAAATAGCTTATCAAATATAAAATCAAACAATATTTCCGATGTTCAAGTACTAATAGTATATAATACTGTACAATTCCGTAGCATTATGAATCCATCCCGTTTTAATTTTCTAAAATTTGTCATATGTATAGAGATAATCGGGATAACATATTTTCCATTAAGTTATTTCCATTAAATTAATGTCCATTAAGTTATTTAGTATAAGAAAGACAATAAAAGAAGGAATTTTATATAATATCATAAAACTTACATAGGAACTTATCACTAATATTACGAAAGTATTTTCCTAATGTTTCCAATTAAAAAAATATTCCGTAATGTCTAAAACATTGCCCGAGTAGTATTGAAAAATGGACATTTCACGGAAAATCGGCAGTTGTTATTGCATTATGAAGCAAGATCCGACGCGATCGCCATCCAAAAATAATTATCGCATGTGACGAACTTTTTGTTTCAATGGCAATAGACAGGGAAAAAGATGAAGAGAATGTGCAGAAATACAGTCTGCGCGCGCGCGCCGTAGCATGAGCTAATTAAAGCATAGAAACAGAGCGTACCCGTCCAATTACCGTTCTCTTAGAACTCACGTCTATAGTTGGTTTGTCCAACGCACTGTCGCGAACTGAGTTTCATCCATCTGTCCAACAAAGTCAATTAGAGAATATCTAGGCAGCAGATTTCGCCGTGTGGAGGATGCAGCAAAGCTAAGATAGAATGAGCGAGCAAGCGAGTGAACGGACCTCCTGTGTCATTTACGCGTCCACAAAGTGAAAAAAACGAGGGAACGCGGATCAATAAGAGAGTATGATTCGCAAGCGTACAACGGTAACGTTAACTTTCACTTCTTTTAATCACAATTACACATGTATATATATTCGTCGCGCACGTGGCACAACGGATGATGAATGTCATCATGCGCGTTGCGCGGGGAATAGGTCTTAAGAAAGATTAATTGAATCGAGAGATATTCTTTTACGCGCGCGCATCTCTTAACGCCGTATCCGACATAACGGTTTATATGCGTGAAATGGGCACGTCGATTTTCATCGAGATAGGTATTGCCAGCAGCTCAAACTTATCCGGTGTATAATAATATTTTTAAAATGCCCCGTTATGACACGTGTGTGTGTGTGTGTGTGTGTGTGTGTGTGCGCGCGCGCGCGCGTGCGTGCGTGCGTGCGTGCGTGCGTGTGTGCGTGCGTGCGTGCGTGCGTGCGTGCGTGCGTGCGTACGTGTGTGTGTATACACGGAAAAAATTAATCTTAAATGAAGAATAGATATTTTCATATATAAACAAGAATATTATAATCTTTTAAGAAGATTTTTTTAGTCTTGAATTGAGTTCTTGAGTAAGTAATGACTTGAGTAAGTAATACTTACTCAAGTCATTACTTATTAATATAAATTCAATCAAATCAAGACTAAAAATCTTTTAAGAAAGTTATGATATTCTTGTTTATATATGAGAATATCTATTCTTAATTTAAGATTAACTTTTCTTCCGTGTACAGAATGTTCCGTTTTAAATAAAGCACGGATATTTTTCAAAAACAGTACATTTATAAGAGAAATGTTTGAAACAAAAATTGTGAAATTTATTTTAAGGGTCAACAACATAATGTAATATATGCCTTCCAACAATCCACCTTCTCCAAGAGCAACATTGATTCTTTCATTTATAGATAGAATTATGTAGTTTTATTTTGACGCAAATCGATCTTTCTCTTGATTCATTCTTTGTATAAAAGTACTGAAGTAAAATCTGAGTAAAATCTTTAAAAAATAGATATTTTCTGAGAAATATTTTACATTTTATCTTGATGTTTTTCAGTGCAAAATATGAAAATATCTCAAAATATTCACTTTTCGATAACTTTACCTTAATATTTTTGCATGTTAAAAGAAGAGTGAAATCAATTATTACAAAAGAAACATATAGAAACTTTCAATAAAATTCCGTTGCATTTTACATTGATATATCAGTACGTAAAGATTAGTATCATTGATCGAATTCTCTTGTCAATCTGCGCACAAAATTATCTCATTATATATAATGAGAATTTGCAATTTATTAGCATAATTACAATGTACATCGGCGCGAATAGCAAATCGAGTGTTATCAAATGGGACAAACGAAGCGACAAGATATTTTACGCTTCGATTGTCGAGTCAACAAAATACAGTTTGTTCCTTTTACAAATGTAGTCTCACGAGTACACAGACGGAAGATTCGCTCGAAGAAACACGCATATTTTTAGAGGCGAGAGATCCCTTTCCACGCGTGCCGAGAGCGGCAATGCATTGAGGATTAGAAGAAACGATTCCTGAGGCGCGGTAATGCGCCGTTAGCGGTAATAAGATTGAAGTAATAAGTTACCGTTTTGGAGCGTGACCATCGCGCGTAAGAGTGTTTGTACATACATACGTCGCAATGCCTGACGTTCCGGCCTGCAAAACCACACGCGCGCGTTGCGCCACACAGCGCAGCGCAGCGTCCGAAGGCGCGCGCAGCGCGATGGGAGTTCTCTCGTGCCAGCCGCGACGCACGGGAAACGAAATTCCGCGCTATGCTGTGCGCCGTCGGCGCGAAAGTCGACGCGGATTAACATAAGTCGCCGCGATAGCGGGAAGTCATCGGCGTCTTGCGTTTCCGGTGAGAGAAAGCACGAAGAGAAGACGCGCTCTTGTTTTCGCGCATCCAGTTCGCCTCTGAAAGGCAACACGCAGCCACAAAAGAGGTGCATACGATAGCAGGACAACCTCTTGCGATATCGTGACGGTCAGAAATTTTCACGGATTGTGATCGTGCTTATCGCGACGTCGCGTCGTTCGCCTCGATCACGATTAAGCAACTCCCCGATAGCGATGTAATCACTTAGTCATAGTCAGCCTGGCAAGTTAATAATTTCGACTTTGGTATGCCCAACTGAGATATCGAAAATTGAATGAATTGAAATATGAGATATCGATATTTTTTGTACTATTCAGGTATCCTAAGTCGAAATTTTGATGCTGTTTTAATAACTCTTAAGGACAGTTCGCGTTTTAGATGACTTATATTATACGCAGAAAATTTTTCTTAAATAATGTAGCATAATAATAGTTTAATTTATTAGATTTGTATTACAAAACTAGGATATATTCATATTGAAACCATAATTTATATATGAGCAATAAACGAATAGTTTGATCACATATATTTTTAATCTGACTCTATAAATACATATAAATACTATAGGCACAAGGAAATATCTAATAGATATTTTATTACTTCAGCTGTTTTGCCAAGAAGGGGATTTGGTTTATAAAACTTTCCCTATCCACATTCATCCATCCATTCCATTAAATATAAACCTTCACACTTTAGTTTCTTATATTAATGTTCTTACGCTAATATCGCAGCATTACACTAATATCACAACATATATCACAAGAAATATTGCAATACACAGCCTATACCTTATACATCTTTCAATTATTATTATACATTTCCATCTTTTTATATGATACTTAATATCTCAATACATCTAAACAAATAACATTTATCTTCTTCTACTCTCTCACCTTTATCAAATTATACTATTTATCTTCTCCTCCTTAATGCTTCTTATTTTCTTTTCTCTCTCTTTCCTGAGCTTTCTCAATATATTTCCCTTTGCATCATTAAGTTCATC
The DNA here is from genome assembly GCF_001313825.1 of Dinoponera quadriceps. NCBI lineage: Eukaryota > Metazoa > Arthropoda > Insecta > Hymenoptera > Formicidae > Dinoponera > Dinoponera quadriceps. The sequence goes on along the minus strand of NW_014557608.1, from coordinate 26,242 downwards.
ATTCCAAATCTTTTCCCATTTTTTTTTCTCCATTCTCTCCCAACGCGTCGAATCATCCTTTAGTCGTTGTACATATATCTATATAATGCCTTATACAATCTTGTCCATTGCCACAAAAAACACACTTTCTGTACTCTTCCATTAACCAATATTTTATTCATCTCCTCTAAATTCCCACACCTTAATTTAATCAAAGTTCTGACCCCATCCCCCAATCTTAGTTTATTCAATTCTTCCTTCCTCAAATAAATTGGCGATCTCCTTCCTTTTTTATTTCTTTATATCTTTTATTATACTTTGCACTTGCAATTCTGCTTCCCTTCCATTGTCTTTGTAATTCCCTTTTCCTCTTAATTATCTCCCCCTTTAAATTCAAACCTCCCCTCATTATCTTTTCCAAATAGTCTGTTCCCCATTCGTTCCTATTATAAAATTTTTCCCTTTCCACATAAATCTTTCCTTCTTCTTTTAACTTTCCCACTTACCTTCCTTTTATCTTCCCACTTACCTTCTTCTTTTTCTTTCAAACATTTTTTCTCTAATCTTTCATCTTTACCCTTCTATCTTTTCCTATCTTTTCCTCATATCTCATTGCCCTGATATCCTATCCTCACCCTTAGTTTCTCCATACCTAGCTCACTTGTTATCACATACCTAAGTGTACAAAAGTCTAACTTAAATAGCCATCTTACATAATCCAACATGATTTTTTCCAATTCTTTTTTCTCTTCCCAAGTCCAAACCTCCGCTTCGTATACCATTACACTTTGTACCAGATATCTAAATAGATTCTATCCCCTTCCAAAGTCATCTTTGCAAATTCTTTCGCCTAAACCCCACACTTTATTCATGGCCACCCTACCTTTTCTTACTAATTCTTTAATGTAGTCTTTATAATTTCCTGCCTTATTAAAACGTGAAAAATAAGTATTTAAATATACTATACTCTTGTCCCTACATCTCTATACCTCCTTCCTTTCCTTTCCTTTCCTATTAAACACTAATACTTTTGTTTTTCAGTACTTAGTTCCAATTTCTTTTCCCTTAAAAATCTTCCTAATGTGCCCATCATATCTAATAACGTTTCCCTATTCTTTGCCAGCACCACAAGGTCACTCGCACATGCAATGGTCTATATTTTCTCGTTTTTTGCAGCTATGCCATCTATATCTCTCTTCCTCATCTCCTTATCTATACCGACAATATATATTAAACAACAGTGGATATATATATATATTAAACAACAGTAGACTCATTACATAGTCCTGCTTTACGCTTGTTTTAGTTCAAAACTTCTCCGTATAATTATCTCCAACCTCCCTTATCGTAAATTCTGTTTTTTCATATATCTTCTTTAATCTTCCAATCATTTTCTCGTTTACACTTTTGTCTCTCAATAATCTTCACAATGTCTCTCTTTCTACATTATTAAACGTCACTTTTAAATCCACAAAAAGTACATAAATCTTTCTTTTTTTATTTTCTTTTTCTTTCTCCCTCTGCACCAGGTGATCCAAAATAAAAATATTGTCTATTGTCGATCTTCCTTTTTTAAACCTTACTTGATTTTCGGGCCTTACTTTCTTCTCTTCAATTTTCTTTTCCAATCTATTCCTTATAATTTTTGCATATATCTTATACGCCGAGCGTAACAGAGAAATTCCTCTGTAATTACCCGTCATTTCCTTATCCCTTTTTTTATAAAGGAGAACTATTATATTTGTTTTCCAATCTCTTAGAATAGTGTCTTCCTCCCATATATATCTCAACAGTTCCACCAATTTTTTCTTTAGCCCTTCTCCCGCAAATTTCATAGGTATTCCGCACGCTTTTCTCATCTTCAATCTCTTTACTGCTTTCCAGAGCTGTCCGCTTCTGCTAATAGTTCTTCTTCTTCCTGCCTCTCGTGCATCTTACTATATTCCCCTTATCCTCCTTCAAAAGTCCCTCTTCCTCTTCTTTTCCTTCTAGCAATTCCATAAAGTATGTTCTCCATTCCTCTTGTCTAATCTTATTTTCCAACCACACTTTTCCTTTCCTTCTTTTGTTGATAACTTCCCATACATCTGTTTCATTCCTCAACTTCTTCAGTTCATCCTTTTCTGTCTTCCTCTTCTCTCTTTGTTTTTTTTCTAGTATTTCTTTCATTTTCTCTTTTTCATTTATATACTTTATTCTACTTATTACGCCTGTTCTCCGCTTTCCATAATGTTTCTTTATCTCTCTCTTCTTTTTTGTGTACTTCCTGTCCCGCCAATCCTTGTGTCCTAATTCTTTTTTCTTCATCCTCTTCTTCTTCTTCTTAATCATTGCCCCTTGGACCTTTCCTTTCAGTTTCATCCATTTCTCCTCTACTGTGTTTGTATTCTTATCCTCATTATTTTTTATTGTTTCTGTCTCCTCCTTATACCTCTGTATTGCCTCTTCGTCCCAGCAGATCTTTGTCCTTTCCTCTTCCTTCCCTTTTGTCCTCCTGTCTCCTCTTCATTCTGCATCCTTCCTTCCTCTTCCCATTGTAATTTTAATAACAACAGCATAAGTGATCTGAGTCCACTCTATCGCCTATTCTAAATTCGCAAACCCTATCTTACACTGTCTCACTTACAAATACATAGTCAGTTACAATGCTCCTTCTGACTCCTACATAAGTACATTCTCCATCCCAATCATCTGTAACACTACCATTCAAAATGTACCGTTATTTCTCTTGTACCCATTCTACAAGTCTCCTGTCTTTCCTAAAGAAATATCTAATAAAAAAATAAAAAATCTTCAATATTGATATTTATATTTTCGATACTGCAGTTTGGATTACACGTTATTTCTAATGTCAGTATGGGAAAGAAATTTTATCTCGAGTAGTAATTATTGTGGTAATAACTATTATATAACATATATTATTATTGTATACACGCATCTATAAGAACAACAAAGAGATGGGATGTTCGTTATGTTTATAACATAGGTTAATAATAATATAACTATAGGTGTCCGGACAGATATACAGTTGTAATCGTGTTGATCGCGTTGCTTTCTAAAATTTCCCATACTGCCTTAAAATGGTTTTGATGTTATAAGTATCGGGTTGTCCGAGAAGTTCATTTGAGTTTCAACAGATGCTTCTATAAGCGTTGCGTAAACTGTCAAAGTGATTAGAAGCATATAGTAACTATATATAGTTTGATAAGTAACATTTCAACGTGTCACTCTGTAAATGTTTGATTGAGATCAGTTGAGTCTGTGCGTTGTTACTAAGTTTTGAAGATAGATGATAAAAAGGTACATTTTCGACATGTGATATTTTTCTACTACAGTAAAGAGTAAAATTCTGTGTAGACAACAGGCAAAATTTGTATGGAAACGATGCCATTGCTTTATCAACCGTTCAGAAGTGGCTCGTTAAATTTAAAATAGATAATTTTAACTTTGAAAACATAAAGCGATCTAGAAAACTTTCGACCGTGGATAATGACTAAATCAAGGCGCTAATGGAAAATAATCTATGATACATGACTCAGGAAATAGTAGAGATCATAAACATTCCAAAAAGTACCATTAATGGCCATTTGATGAAACTTAGATTTCTCGTTATGATGTTTGGGTTCCATACAATTTGTCTGAAATAAATTTAATGGGTCGATTTTCTATCTGTGATATGCTGCTCTAATGTAATGATATTGATTCTTTTTTTAAAACGCATTATGAAGAGCAACAACAAATGTATTGTTTACGAAAACGTTGTGCGAAAACACTCATGGGGCCAGGCTAAGACCAAAACAACATTAAAGCTATATATCCATGCGAAGAAAGTTATACTCTGTATTTGTTGTAATTAGATAAGAATATTCTTCATTATAAGCTACTCCCACAGAACTATAAATTCGAACGTGTACTGCAGTCAATTAGACAATTTGAACCGAAACATCCAACAGAAATGGTTAGAACTTGCAAACAGGAAAAATGTGTTCCACCGGGCAACGCCAGCCCTCGCGTATCTTTGTCTCCAAATTAGCCAAGTTCTTCGAGAACGGAATTCTACATTTGCCTGAAAGATGGGTTAAAATAGTACTACAAAATTATGGATCTTTTGTTGAGTAAAGTTTCCATTTGGTATTCAAAAATTGTGCTTCATTTTGACTATGAAACTCATACGAACTTCTCAGACAACCCAATATAGCTGGGTAAGATTATAATGGTACTTTTTCGGTTCATGAATGTTTATATTTTTGAGAAGAATTCTCTGCGTGTAGTCTAATATAACTGACGATATTACACTCATAAATTTTCCTCTTGAATCTTTAATTCCGCACATTTCATTTTAATGTTATCTGTTAGAAAGTTTTCGATATTTCAATTATTAAATTCATACAAGTTTTAAAAACAATCTATTTTAACACTAAAAACAACGAAAACGAAGAAAGAGAAATTTAAGACATCATTACGGTTAAAATAGAAGTAAATTACTCGTATGTCATCAGAATTGAACTTATTTTGCTATATTAACTCATATTGTATAATTAAATTTAACTTGGAGTCGTCAACTGTATTTCTAGTGAAGCCTTGATAAAGCCACAGAAGATAATATATGAAGCACTGCGCGATTTAGAACAGATAGAATGTAAGCGCGTTCCCAATGCGAATGCAGACGGGACTGACGTCGCGAAGAATTGAGCTTAAAAAGTTGCAAAAGAGTTTCTCTTGTAGAAACAGATCGCGACAAGCCTATAGTAGCCCACAACGCGATTCATTAAATGTACAATGCGCGATGTAAAGTCAACACGAAACTGCTGGTGTATATTCGTGTCCACACGAGTGCATCTTCCGGGAACCGATTTTAAAATTACACATGCAAACGCGAACGCACGTCTGGCACGATTCGCGCTTTATTATCGCCTTGATATCATCGGATATCGAACTTCAATAATATTATTACTACCTGTTACAGGTGATAATGACGCGCTTAATGCGTTTTCCGTGGTACAGATCCGTGGTAACTAGATCGTGCTGCAAATAAGAAAAAAAACACGATCCGAGAACACTCTCTTGTCCGTTGAAAGCTGAATAGACGAGCTTCTTTTTTCTCGAAGAATTTAGAAGAATTTTTTTTCCTCTAAACTGTATTTTTTAGAAACGCGAACGAGGAGGCGTACTTCACTGTACTTGACTGTAGTGAAAATAGGATTGGGTTTGTCCTGATTTCGAAGTTAATTATTTATATCTGGAATTTTTAATTGCCTGATTCGCCGATAATGGCTGTGGTCAGCTTTTCACGTATCACCTTCGCTTTTAGATAACTAATTTATAAGAAACGACAACGTCGCGCGCTTTAACAAGTCTAATCATAACGGAGATGACGAACAAGAGTCGTACATATGAGGTACAATAGCAGATACACTCGTCTGTATGGACAATGTGAGGGCAGGCCGTTGTCCGACGCCTTAGAAATTCTTTAATGACCTCATGTAGCACGCGCACACCAAGATATGTCACTTAAGCTTCATTCCGCGAGAGATCGCACCAAAGTGTTGTGAGAAACAGAGAGAGAGAGAGAGAGAGAGAGAACTGTATTAACAAGGATTAATAAAGATTTAAGAAGTGAAATATTCTAAGAAATCATGATGCTTCACCGGAATCACGGTTTTGAAATTAAAATAAAAACAATTATAATATCGAAATAAGAATTTAAAAACTACAATTGAAAGAAACAACTCTCCATTTGATCGTAATTGTAAGAAAAAAAGATTTTGTAACGTGAACTATAGTCGTGCGCGCGAAGAAATATAATCACACATCTAGGATAACCTACACATGTTTTCCAACTGCGGGCTTCGAATAATAGTATTAGAATATACGTAATAGAACATCATCTTCACTTCTATTGTACGATTGATAAGCTGACAGTGGAAAATAATGAACCGTCGTATACCGAGCAATTAGTTCTCCGGAAGAACACACATGTGACCGTGAAAGAATGCATATGCACGTTGAGCGTCAATAAATCACATCGAGTCATATTTTCTCAAACAAGTAATAAAGTCATGACAAACAGATTGTAGCTTTTGCTCGGATATATCAAGATAAAAAATATGCGATGAAAGACGTCGATATCACATGTCATCGTGCGAAGTATTATACATATCAGTATATCATAGTTTATAAAGTATATACAAAATATTAATAGTTATTTAGTTCTATATAATTCTCTGAGTGCGCGTGTCATATTATGGTAATTCTTTACTTATTATCGTCTATGAAGGATTATTAGTGCAATAAATAACATTCTGTTTATATAGTAACATAAATCATTTCAGAAATAACCTCAAAATATCATTGTCTCTCGACGATATAAAATATCACGCGTACGGAAGTTTACGTATAATAAATATTTACGCATGAAAAATTACAAAAAGAAATATAACCGATTACAAACGTTCTTTTACAAATAGACAAGCACTCTTTCTCTCCGTTTTTATCTCTCTCACTTTCTCTCTTCTCCTTCGCCGTTTTGTAAAATTTCATAACTTCGAAATCACAGAGACGTTTACCTGAGAACCGCTCGTAAAAAACATAGCTCGTCGATGATGCTCAGTTCTCTAGCGATCCCGCCGCAAGTTGCTCCGAAAGTCCAAGATCTCTCACTTAATCACACTTTATGTCCCGACCGGCAAACCGTACTCACCGATCATCCGATCACGACTGCAGCCCTTGAGTGCCGGCGCTCCGACAGAGAGAGAACGCGGGCGAATAAGTGAAACAGAGAGGGAGATATCGTCGGTAGATCCTGCCCCTACCACATCGTATATTCGCGAACACGCTGACAACTGCTATTGTATGCACGACTCTCACATGGAGGCCCATGTGTCACACGGAATTGGACGAGATATGGGGGTGGCTAGAGATACTCAAACAGACCTTTAAATGGACCCTGTACGAAAAGATCGGTCTCTAGAGATTCTGCTTTGCGCTCATACGTTTGTAACGTTGGCGACACTGCAATGTGTGTCGATAAATGTGCTCATTGGAAATTTTAATTAAATATTCCCTCTTGTTTCCTGCATTATAAGATTAGCAATTATTGTAATATCTTATATCTACGCTAATGACTCCTAACAAAAATTCTATTCAGAAGATATTTCCGTTTAAGGGTCGAGTCCGACCCTCTTTCTGTCGTTTCTACCTTTGTCATTCGACATCGACCATCATATACATAGATCTTGTAATATGGACTGACAATACAACGAACCTTGTCTTGAAGAAAGTTAGAGAGAGAGAGAAACATATTTTTCAGTACTTCTCTTTCTTAAAGTGTCTGGAAGTGCCTTAAGAGTGAGTGAGTGAGTGAGTGAGTGAGTGAGTGAGAGAGAGAGAGAAACTATTGGCACTTGCCAGTCCATATCTATAAGGTCAATGATCATATATATAACAACGCTGCTCGCGAATTGCCACAATGAAGTCGATCATGAATCTTTTTCTCTAACATCAACTCGTGAAAAGTGGAAATGTTCCAACTTGAAGGCATTTGGATATTTTCACTTTTCACAAGTTGGAGGAAAAAATTCACAATGGCTTGCAAGATTGTCCACCAGTGTTCCAGCGGAAGAAGATGTAAAATGTGCGTCTACTCACTACAAGCAAGTCTCTTTGGAAAAGTGAAAGGCCTGTGGTCTTGAATAACGACACGACAAGCGTATCAGCCGGCATCGCGAGTCCTCCGAGACTGCCAATCCCCCCTCTTCTAGCGGCGTTCTTTCGTCTCTCTCGTTGACGCTTCTCGCGCTGCTGCCACTCTTCCGCTGTTCACCCTCGTCGACAGACACCACGTGCGTGCCGCCACCAACACCAGCCCGGCAACCGGTACACCGTAAATCTATGTACGCTGCCAACGACGCGCATCTGAACACTGCGTGTGCGCGCAGCGCACCCGGTGCGTGCACATCGGTCCCCTTCACTCTTCCATTCTCCCCGGCGGAGCGCTGACCCCCACCCGCGCCCATTCATCCCCCTGCATTCAAGGCGAGGAACCGACGCCCCGACGACTCGCGAACAGAAAAAAGGAAGAGAGAGAGAGAGAGAGATTCCTCCTGACGCACTCTCTTGATCAATACCGCTGTCCGCCAACGGCGAATATCCTTCTGATCCTCTCTGGACCGCGCGACATTTCGGTGGCGTCGCCAAAAATGGGATTTATGGGCGACGACGTCCTCCGCTTTTCTTACTCGTAGAAAAACAGAATGAAAATGCTATATATTTTACCAAGAGTGAAAACAAAAGAAAACAAAAGAAAATAAAAACAAAAGAAATTTTATTATTTACATATATACAATTGGCAGATCAAAGGTTGCAACAATTTTTTTGTGAGTTACAAAGAAAATTAGAATTTTGCGATCTCAGTTCCTGGTACATTGTAAAATTGAAAGCCTAATGGTCAAAATTTTTACTCGGATATGCCCCCCCCCCCCTCTCTCTCTCTCTCACTCTCTTTTATATACCTCACAACTATCACATACGATCAAAACTGCCAGACCATGGGATTTTTGGATAATGATTTATGTGATTTTAGAAATGCAATGATCAGAACACAGTATCTATTCTGTCTGGAACACAAACAATCCAGCATAAATACAAATTTTATTATACACATATACACAATCGGCAGATCAAAGGTTGCAACATTTTTTTTGTGAGTCACAAATCGTTTATCTCTTATCTAATGGAAGGAAAATGTATCTCCAAAGAATTACTAAAAAACAAATTCTTCTATTGAACACAGGATACTTTGCGAAACTCATTGAAAAAAAGTGTTACTGCTTCTAATCGGCTGATAATACATACGTTGTATATGAAAGCATATTTTTAGGCGACAAAAGGTAATGGAATATACAAGAATACATTTTATTTCACATAGTACTACCAGATGTAGAAGTATGAAACCGGAATTTTCCTATAGATGGTACTAGCCATCAGTTTAGGGACCGTAAGACCGCTTCTGCAGCGCCATCATCTCTCTCTAACAGCTGACGAAGATTTTCAACACACAACAACGCAAGTTCCATACACCTGGTATACCGGTATATATTTCTATAACCTTAAACATGTTGAGTTTTGTGCCTACGAACTACGATTTGCGGACAGCATTGGTTTTTTGTTATCATTTGAAGAAAACTGCTGCGCATCGAATGCTTGTCGAAGCTTACGGTGAACATGCTCTTGGTAAAACACAGTGTTTCGAGTGGTTGAAAAAATTCAAAAGTGGTGATTTTGACGTGAGAAACGAAGAGCGTGGGAAACCACCGAAAAAGTTCGCAGACAACGAATTGCAAGCCTTATTGGATGAAGATGATACTCAAACTCAAGAAGAACTCGCGGATGAATTGAATGTGACGCAGAAAGCTGTCTCAATTCGTTTGAAAGCCGTGGGAAAGATTCAGAAAGTGGGAAAATGGGTTCCGCATGAACTGAATGAAAGACAGCAAGAAAATCGAAAAACCACTTGTGAAATGCTGCTCGACAGATACAAAAGAAAGTCCATCGTATTATGACAGGTGATGAAAAATGTATATATTTTGAGAATCCTAAGCGTCAGAAATCATGAGTGAATCCAGGCGAACCATCGACATCCACTGCAATCGCTTTGGAAAGAAGACAATGCTCTGTGTTTGGTGGGATCAGAAGGGTGTAATCTATTATGAGCTGCTAAAACCTGGTGAAACCGTTAACACTGATCGCTACCAACAGCAAATGATCGATTTAAATCGCGTGAAAAACGACCGGAATATGGAAAAAGGCAACACAAAGTCATTTTGCTCCATGATAATGCCCCATCACACACAGCAAAACGGGTCAGGGAAACGATCGAGGCGTTCAGTTGGGAAATACTAACGCATGCGGCTTATTCTCCAGACTTGGCTCCGTCCGATTATCATCTATTCGCATCAATGGGACACGCTCTCGCTGAACAACGCTTCAATTCGTATGAAAATGTTCGAAAATGGCTCGATAGCTGGTTCGCTTCAAAAGAAGAAATGTTTTTTTGGCGTGGCATTCATAAACTGCCGGAGAGGTGGGAAAAATGTATAAATAGCAATGGACATTATTTTGAATAAAATATTTTTTATCATTTTCAAACAACAGACGAGTAATTTTTACAAAAAAATTCCGGTTTCATACTTCTACACCTGGTAATAGACGATTTACCTTCCCGATTAGAAAAGAATCATCAGGAAAATTTATGAGAGAGAGAACCTGGAATCAGACCTTTTTCGAGGGGCAAACCGTTGGCATAAGAAAAATGTTTGCGTAGAAAATGTCGATTTCCTGAGTGAAAGATAACGACGGCCTCTATTAAATGCCGATGTATTATATGTCAATCAGCAATTAATGACCCCGAGAAACATGGTACGAATGGCCATGTTATTTTGTCAAAAATACTAATTAGTCCAAAGAGTTCCACATGTAGAGCTGCGAGATCGTGGGATTTCTGAATCATAATTTATGTAGTGTGCGACTTATATAACACTACATGAATATAAAACTTGGGGCACACGATACTTGTATTTATGCTGGCTTGTTTGTGTTTCAGACAGAATAGATACTGTGTTCTGATCATTGCATTTCTAAAATCACATAAATCATAATCCAAAAATCCCATGATCTGGCAGTTTTAATCGTATGTAATAGTTGTGATGTATATAAAAGAGAGAGAGAGAGAAAGAGAGAGGGGGGGGGGGCATATCCGAGTAAAAATTTTGGCCTTTAGGCTTTCAGTTTTACAATGTACTAGGAACTGAGATCGCAAAATTCTAATAAAGAGAGAAATTCAATTTCAATAATATAATTTACTTCCATTTGGACCATAATGATATCTTAAATTTCCGTTTCGTTGTTTTTAGCGCCAAAATAGGTTGTTTTAAATATTTACATGAATTTAATAATTAAAATTTCGAGGATATTTATAGCTTCTCTTACAGAAAAGTATCATTAACTACTTTTCTTCTTTTCTTCTTTTTTCTTTCGATGGCACAACAGCCTTAATAAGGTCTGGGCTTACCTTTCTCTCACATATGCATGGGATGCGCACGTGGATTATACACATGCATATGGGACCTACAGTTTAATCGTCCCTTCCGAACGGCAAATTTTTGGAGAGAGATTTCCGTGGCATTATTGACTAGTCAGTGATAAATTACTGTATTTTATTAATATTAGCACTAATGCCGAATGATTTTGAGTACTTAAATTACAGAGATACTAATAAAGTAAAATAATTAAGTGATAATGACGACAATAATAATGACTGATCTAATACGGAGCTCTAATAATAAATTATTGCGAAGTCTTCCTCAGGAATTAATTATTCGTGTGAAATACTGCACCTAATAATTAAAACCTGTATTAGCAGTTGTGCCCAGTATTTCAGTACTGTTTCACATGAGTTATCAGTACCTAGTGAAATAAATTAATATTGGAATTTATTATTCCATTTATGAAGGGTAGGATGGATTTTATAAGAAATTTTTAAGAAGATATACATATTTGTCAATTTTTACTTGTTTTTATAGTACTTGGCGGCAGTAATTAATAGTATTTAATAATTAATAGAATTTAATTAATAATTAATAGAATTTTATTATATTTTTTCTATATTGTATGGTATATCATTATATTTTCGTGTATTTTCAGGATATTTTATGAATTCGTCCATGATGTTCCATTTATTTATCGAATATTATAAATGTATAAATGTAAATGTACTTTTAATAAAATAATTAAAAAATTTTGATAACGAGAACAATATACATAAATGCTTTCATAATTAATGAATTGTTTTATTTCATAATTTATGAGTTTCATAATATATGTGTTTTTCAAAGTAACTTATAGTTACTTTGAAAATTACTGTTTTGAAATTTACTATAACCTGTAATTAAAAATCTAAAAATGACATCACTGTTTCACCAACATATATTACATTACATGGCAACTGATCATACGTTGTTTTAAACATATACTAGCATTATACTATTACATATATATTTTTTTAATGATATAGAATGTACAAGATGTTCTTAAGTAGTCATATAGCCTTTACTCAAGGGGGCGATTCTTTAGTTCATTTTAAATAAAATAGCTCATATAAACATATATCCTAAACAGCTTAGTTTCCGAAATATAGGATGTTGAAATTTTCAGAAAAATGTTAATGTTACACAGACTTTAAAGTATTTTATTGAAACTTGGTATAAGCTTATAACACATCAGGAGTAATATTTCAAAAATACAAAAAATTTGAAATGAAACATTAAATGAATTGTTGAAAATGACTACTTTCCGCCATGATACATTCTTCGGTCTTCTTTCGCAAAGATTGACATACATGCTCAAAGATACTGGTGTGTTGAAAAACTGATCACGGTTAGGTCATGGGTGAGTAACCACTTCAGACTCGAAACTAAAAAGAGACATATTTTTTATTAAATTATTATTATTTTATTTAATATTATTATTAATTAAATTCATCTTATTAAGTAAAAATATTAATTAAATGAGAAAATGCAAAAATTAAAGTAGCACTTTTTTTATTAAAATAATCTAATCTTAGTTTGTTTAATCTCCTTTGCATCAACATAATTTTGCTGCAAACAATAATTGCTATGTAAACACAATGTTATAAACATTACAGTGTAAGACGTCTTTATATTATATATATTTTTAAGACGTTTAAAAAATGTTTTACGTCTCAATTTTGGACGTTGTGCTGTCTGAAAATATCGTTAAAGTAAGTTTTTTAGTAAAAGATTAGTATCTATAAGTCATCTAAGTAGGTACAAATTGTCCTTTAAAGCGTCAAAATAGCATAAAATTCCTAATTTGGTTATTTACTAAGTTATACGTATATTTAAAAGATATTCGTTAAGTTCTCCTTTTTCTTTCAAAAATCTCATCATGAAGTTCTAGGAGAAACTGCATACGTCGAATATGAAAGAAAAGTGCTGATGTGCATTCAAAAGATAGCCAACAAGGATTGATAACATTGCGGATTTTGTATACGTAAATTTAATGAATCGGCGGCGAGAAACTTCTTCTCTCACGATTGATCGGAGTGTAATCTGAAATCAATAGTGGCCGCTAATAGCCGCTGATTATATACCTGTTATTGACTACCACGTGCTTATTCATTCCTTTCCTTGTCGATATATCGAGTACAGGAACTGTCAAACGTGCTTACATATGTTTATAAATACTCAGAAGAGCCACGTAGGCGACGTCATTGCTGTAAAAATCATGCGAGTAAAGTGTCTGAAATTAAGGATGCGATCCATTAGATGCTGCAGCGCTTTGAAGTGCCCAAAGAAAAGCCATGATTGGTCTATATGGCATTCCAAAGTATTTGCAGCATCTAATGGATTGCATCTTATGTATGTCGCTTCGCGTGTCTTTCACGTGTCCTCGCGTATTAAGATTGTTCTACGTTAGTATTACATAATCGATTACAACTCTTGTTGCGACAGCCAATCAGAAGCGTCTATAGCACCATTGATGCTTCTGGTTGGCTGTTACAACAGGAATTTCGTCTGCTGCGTTCGGCTTGCAACTAATGTAAAATGATTTTCATATATAAATATTGTGAGATTACGCGCAACATTCAGGTAGAACAGAAAATCAGAATGATATCAAAATGATGAGAAAATGATTGTAATAATTCACTTTTCGATCATAATTCGATCATAATTCGATTACTTTTTCGTCATTTTAGTGTTATCGTGATTTTGTAGTTTATAGCAACAGAGACAGCACAAATGTCCAAAATTGGGACATGAGACGTCTTTTAGATAACTTGAAATCGTATTTAAGATGTGATATAAGATGTCTTTAAGATATTGTTAAGATCTCTAAAACACGTCTTATGTCTCGATTTTGGACATTCTGCTGTCTGGGATGTCTTTTGATAAATCTCAACATATAACGCCTTATAATATTTTTGGATTCTGTATGTAATGATTAGAGTCTAATAAAGGAAATGTTATTCTTATTATTATTACTATTATTATTATTACTATTATTATTATTTTCTATCCAATCTGGATTATAATCGCGTAAGAACTTCAAAGTTCTATTAAATCGCATCCCCTCTCTTTTCCGGCAATGATGAAACTGAAATTGAAATATAAAAAATGTATTGTATTGTGAAATATAAAAAATGTATAAATAGTGTAATAAAATTGCATCTCCTTTACGAAAGAACTGTATTCAGTAAATAAAGGCTTTTCAATATACGAGCATATAAGATATGTGCGTACTCGGTACGGTACGCAGAGTTACCGTATTCCGCAGCAAGATAGACACCTCCTTCCGCTAACGAAACGTTTTCTCTGTAATCATAAATAATGACACACATACGTGCATACAAAAATCCATAATATTGCAGCATCGTAATATCATCGTAAGCAAACAATTGTACAATTGGACCACGCTTCGCGCGACAATGGAGAAAACAACGACTGAAATATTTTTAGAAGGATATTTTTTTCTGTGAAAATTCTTATTTTAAACTAATGAAACCCAATTTTATTTTATAAACCGAGTAGGAAAGAGAAATTAGTGAGTTTCCTCTTGCACAATTATATATATTTACGACCGTTAATATACGTTTTGAATATTAGCCACAATCCTCTTTTTCTTAATTTCCAAGTAATATTGAGATTGACGAGAAAGAGCTGAGAAATTCATTGAAGATGAATCGGTGCCAGGAACTACCGCTTGGCGTGCCCGACGACTTGGTCCCAAGCTCCGCCATGCACAGATTATTACAGCTTTTATCGATCTGTACAATGCTCCTATTTTTAATATCATGTTCCCGAAAGCCCAATAAGTCGACCAAATTATTTTCATTCGTGCGTGAAAGTTGTCCGTAGGTATTAAACTGTTTTACGATAGCGAATATTTTGTATCTCGTACATTCACGTTTACAGCCATAGTATTTAAGGATATTATACATACCTGGAGAGCATAAATGTCCAAAATCAGGATATGAGACATCTTTTAGACGTCTTGAAGTCGTGTTTAAGATGTCGTAATATAAGACGTCTTTAAAATGTTTTTGAGACGTCTAAGAAACGTCTTATGTCCCGATTTTGAACATTGAGCTGTCTGGATATACTTTTCTAACAACTTACTTTATTATAACAAATTTTATACGTTCCTACTTTTTAATTGTTACACGTGTTACATTAAGTATTTTCTTTTTTGTTGGTCTCCATCATAATAACATCTCTTTCGTGAAATTTGTTAAGTGGTTGTCGGAGAGCTGCCGACAGAAGTATTGGTGATAAAGTCATTCGTAATATTACGTGACGACATTATTGATGTCACTAGACATATGACTAATGTTCTCAGTAATGGTACATTATTCGTATCAGATTCATGACGTTTTCGATTTGCTGACTCAACTCGACTCGAGCAGCGTATCGCTAATCGTTAAACTCGTATCAGACTATGGATTAAAGATGGAGATTGAATTGAAGTTTGACAAATCAGTGTAGAATTCATTAAATTTCACTAAATTTGAGTTTAGTGAATTTTGCCTTGATTGGTTAAATTTCAATCCAATCTCAATCCTAATCCATAGTTTGATACGAGTATTACAATATTGCAAAGTATAGTATACGTAACTTAAACTATAAATTGCAATATTGCAAAGCAATGATGTACTGACGTCCCTCGTCCCTCCGACACTAAAGCCAGCAATACACGATGCTTGTTTTCGTACTGGATTGTTTGCTGGATGGAAACATTGCGTCTTGATTGGTATATTGTCATCTATTTTTGGAAATGCACCAATTAGAACTCAGTATTTCTATCCAGTAAGCACGAAAACAAGCATCATGTGCCGCTGGTTTACAACATGCATAACATATCCGTGTAGCCAAACGAAGCTCTATGAATTCAGGTGGCTTCGAAAAGTGAAGTGATCCGAGCTGGCCGAGCGATATTTAAGACATAAAAAGTGAGTCTTCTTTACACGGTTCAGTACAGTCAGCGACAGCAATCACATTTTGACAGCGGCAGAATTTATCCACGCAGAAGGTCGAGGATTAAGAGTGCGTTCTTTTATTCGGAACAGATGCAGCTGAATACATCTCGTGGATGCATCAAGATTTCATTTTTTAAAGTTACTAGCTAGGAACAATAATATTCTCCTAGAAAAATTCTCCTACATCTACAAATCGATTAATAAATTAATTTGTTCAATTAGTTTTTACAGCATTCATTACAATATCTAGACATTATTAATACATATTTAATTACATTTATTGAAAGTACTATATCAATTAATTAAGATTGTCTAACCTTTTAATCCATCAAACATGTTCCTTCTTCTTCTCAATTATGGTTTTGGATGGTCTAAAGGTCTCCAACACTAAGCTGCATCAAACGTGTTCTTTTCTTCACATCAAAGGAGTCGTGTTCGTACTTGAGGCATTTGCATTCGATCAGGCTTCAATCTGTCTTCTATCGGCAATCATTTAGAATGGGATGCTGATGATGCCTCCCTATGCGGCGTAACTTGCGTAAGCGTAACTTGCGTCAGCCAATCAAATCCGCCGTGGTAATTAGTAATTGGGTAATTAAGACGATTTGATTGGCTGACGCAAGTTGCGCTTACACAAGTTACTCCGTATGGGGAAGCAGCCAAAAAATGTAAACAAATTGAGCAGTTTTGTTTGCAACTCGAATTAAAGAACGCAGTCAAGATTAACGCAGCCCGCAGTTGCTGTGCGCAACTAGATACAAAAAACGGCTAAATTATATATCGGATGCAACGGGCCGCTTCTGTTGCAAATAAAAGAACACACCCTTATGATGTCACAATTGTTTTGTCAACCAACTGTACGGTAGCATATTGCTTCGGCCAGTCGTGTTCTCTGAACGCCACCATTTGCCGCGTGTATTTTAAATTCGTGAACTGTCACATCATTAGTTTAAATTCGTCTCAACTTCAGGTGTACTTTTTAGCAACTGCCTGTGGATTTGCGATCAAGAAAACCTTTCCCGCTACTTCCGTGATTGTTCCCGTGTAACTTCTTCCTGGTGAGTACTTCTTTGCCGTTAACGTTTCGTAACGTGCCGTTAACGTATCGTACTGCATGCAATCAGCGAACATAACCTCTATCAAGATATGAGAACGATGTTTTGGTAATCTTTGAGAAATTTTTTTTATTAAAAAAACGTTCCACAGAAACGATGCAGGATTAATGTATTGGAAAGTTATACACAACGCTTCGGAAGGGATTTCGAATTGTACGTTTTTATTAACTCGTAAACTCTCGCAATCATAACAGACTTCAGTATAACGATCGCTAGAGCGGTGCTGAAAAACTAAGTGTATCTTTCCATCTTTATTCTCATTCATATCTTATCGTTTAAATTGTCCAAACATGTGAAACATTAGTTAATTATTAATTAAGAGTTATATAAAGGCTGCTAATGAGTAGATGAAACTATAAGACGGTCAAATTATCAAAACTTATGATATTAGAGAAATAATTATTAATATTTTAAAAGTTAACAACATGGGTTGTTTCTCAAAGCCAACAGTGTGTTTTCGACGAAAAACGTACAATATACATAAATTGTCAATACACATGCATATATTACAGGTACATTTTGCAAGCATGCCAATTAGAGGACATTACTATAATATATATATATATATAATATGATCAACATAGGCCACCTTCGTATTCATCTTCTTCCTCATTTGCTTTTTGCACCGGTGGTGCAGAAACCCCCGGCTCAGCCTTCTTTTCCAACGGTTGATTAGCCGTTGCATGATTAACTTCGGCTTCAACTGTAGATTGCCCCATTGCCTTTGACGCATTAGGAGAAACATAAGATTCTGCAGCGTTCGCCCTTACTCCAGCAGGCGGGACAGAGTACTGCTGCTGAGGTAGAGATAAACCTCGCGCCAATTTAGCATATTCCACGTCCATATGTTTGATGAAAGGGCTGTTTAGCGCTGCCCTAGCTGAATCCGCGTCCTCGTTGTCGTATGCTTGCAGCAACATCTCCAATGTTTGCACCTAAATTCAATGGATGAGGCTTACGTTGATCAAGAAATTCATGGAAATGGAATTCTCAGTTGAAAATTGCAATCGCGCAAAAATTGTGGTGTTTGTTCAAATTAACAAGAGTCTCCCGTACCTCAGGAGCTTCGCAATAATTGCCCCATTCTTTGAATGCCTTCTCTGCCGCTACTTGATCATCCCGTGCCAGTTGCACCAGCACCAACGCCACAGTTAGTCTGCCTATGGATTGCCAGTGCTTTATCTGCTGATGCATTCCGATCTCTCGACGTATAGCGTCTGCCGCTTCGTCATACCTTTGCAGCTTCACCAGCAGTCTTGCCGCCTTGCTCATGTATTCGGCCGCATGGCGCGGACTATCCTCACCCTTGAAAAAGATGAAACAGTTGATTTGAGTGCACTAAAGACTTCTTATGTTTTAAATTATTTGCGTTTAAAGCGGTAATTGCTCACCATGACTATGTCAGCCGCGCGTTTAAAGAGCTCCAAAGCTTGCTCTGGTTGGGTACTTTCCAACATCTTAGCTGCCTTGTCGAGAGTAGTTACACCTGATTCGGGAGAACCGTGTTGCTGAAAGAGGCTACAAGCGCTGTGAGCTAACTGCGACACATTTGACAAGTCTCCCATTTCCTTGTTAATGAGCAGAGCCTGTTCGATGCACCTAAAAATATTGCGTTTTTGTACTATCGAAAAATATCGCGACTAAATCTAAATTTTATATATATATATATATATA
>NW_014557608.1:0-7371 GCF_001313825.1 Dinoponera quadriceps | reverse complement strand
ATATATATATATATATATATATATGCATGATACATACTTTGCAGCATGGAACCATCTATGTTGCAGCAGTACATTTTTTTAAGGAGAATTGATAGAAATGTATATTAAACTTTTTTGTTTGAAAACATAATATTTTTGGCTTAGAACGTCATAAAAAAATATAGGACAAAGAAAAATATAATGAAGAATAAATCAAGTAAATAATATCAATATAAATTATGATAAAAATTATGATAAAATAGTGTTACATATAGATATATATGTGTAACAAAAAAGTATGTACATAATACTCTTCTAAATTAAAAAAATTTAAATTTATCCTTGGAAGTGGAATAAAAATTTATTATATCTAGAACAGAATCATATATACTTGAATCATACACTTGAACTATATATATTTGAATCTGTTGTTTTGTCCTATTATGAGTTAAAGGATACGATCTAGTTTGTTTGTAACAATCACCTGCTTTTACCCAACATTCTTTGCACTCTTTGTACGATTTGGCTACTCGGAAACATGTAGCTAACACAGAAAAATCAATCAATATGATCAATATTAAACAATGTTATATGAAATAATTCAATGTAAAGTTTTTGCAAGAATATTTAACTTTAATTTTTTAAGTCGTCACGATTCGATATTTTTTTTAATGTTGTCCTGCTTATATTTTCCATTTACCTGCATTTGAATACTCATCAGCTGCTACCTCAAAATCAGGACGCCATTTCAGTAAAGTCGTCTTCAAGCTGTGAAATTCATTTGACATATAATACATGCAGAACACTACGATTTAAACACGCGAGGTGCCGAAAGGTAATTGAAAATCTGACTGAGTTGAAAAATATCGCGACCCGGGAACGTCGAGCCATCACGAAGAGAGATGAAAACGTCTACGAGAAGGGGGGTAACGAATCATAAACGCGCTTACGCTTTCTCGGCTTGCCGTATGTGGTCGGTCGCTTCTTCAATCTTTGACATTTTCCTCCGAATGATGTCTTCGTTTTCTTTTTTGTTTTCACTAAGCTAACAACGGTGACGGGATTATGTCAATTCTGGAGTAAACCATTCACTTTCTTATCGCATATAGACACTGAAATCTTTGATCCTTTATCGTCCATATAGATACTGTTCTCGAGATTGTAAAGTCTATGAAGAAAGCAATCGGCGACAATTACGCAATCTACTTCGCGCTTGGTGTATTAGATCTGTCACATGATAGAGTTATTTGGTGTTTTCCATTTGGTGACACAAGTTCACACAAACGTCATTTTGTCATTTCACTCACTGAAGTCACAAAAGCACACTAAAGAGTGATGTTTTCGAATATAGCCTGGGTGTTTCAGAACAGCTGGTATCTAGTGGAATTGTACACAGTGTGAATTTTTGAACGCAACTTTAAAATCAAGTTTATTTCTATATACTGCACGAATTATTTTATTGGCTAAGAAGCATCTGAGGATGAACTGGAGAAAATGTTAAATATGAGAATGAATTAGGTCTGTTCGTTTTCGCTGTACAGCTGAATTAGTGCAATAAGTGAAGTGAGAAAACATATACTTGTCTCGCTTTAGCTTATTGCACTAGTTCAGCGGTGCAGCGAAAATGAACAGACTTATTGTAAGTCTGACTTAATGTGCACTAGTGCAAAAGACCAAATTCGCTAAGGCCTGTTTTACAATACGTCGGAGTCGGATGTCGCAACGCAGCCGATGCTTCAATAAGAATTTATTTTTCGAAAGTGAGTTCTCCTTATTGGACCCCCGACTACGTTCTGGCATCTAACAATGACACGTATTGTGGAATAGGCCTTAGTATCTACATCACGGAGAAAATAGATATCTACACCATTAAGAATATAGGGATGGAGTATGAAGTGAGCTTTTAGACAAGAGGGCTAGCTAATTTGCGATAAGGGGAGCGAGAGCGCTCTCCTTTTTTATTCGCTGATCGTTTCTTTTTACAATAAGATATCGTTGGCTTTTTAACGATCATAACCGAAGATATTCGAAGTTGGCGTGGTATGCAGTCTAGCGTAACAATTTCTCAAAGACGCTAAAAAAATCGCATCTTGAATTTTCGACCATCGAATGTCGTTTTATTGAATTTTATGTTTTTCTCAAAAAGTTCTGTGTCAACAATTACGTACAGAAATGTCATCCTATATAATTTCAGGCTGCGCTAATCTTCTTTAGGGTGTTTACGTATAGTAATAGAATTTCCACTCGGATCAATTGCAATGGTATTAATGTACTAGGGGAAAAAATTCCCTAGACTAATTGGGTTTTTAAATTGTGTTCGTGGAATAATCGGATTAGCAAATGAAAAGGAACTTGCAAACATTTACACATTTCGTAAAAACTAAATATCAAGAATGAAATAAAAAAAGTAGATATGTACTTTGTTATTTTTATAATTATTAATATTCATTATCCTGAAAATATTATGAATAAATAGATATATCTATATTTTATTGGTATATGTTAGGGAAACAAATAGGCTATAATCTAAGTTTCAATCGTTAATATACGGCACAGTGACGAGACTCGCCAAAAAAAAAAAAAAAATCGTTAACATATAATATATAATATAAATAATATATATATAATATAAATATTATTTAAATATAATGTTTTCAGACAAAGTGGAGATAAGCAAAGAAGCGTTTGAATAAGAACAGTCCGCTACGTATATTATATAATTAAAAGCAAAATTGTTGTTATCATTTTTAATGTTCTAGGTCAAATAATTGTGAGTTTTTCTCAACAACGAAATATTGTCATACTTCGTATGACACAGTATATGTAAAAACAAAAAACATTTGTTTGCATGTACATTTTATTAATATAGAGTGCTTTCCAGCAACAACATAAACAACACTGTAACATAATGTAACTGTATGACACTATGAAACCATAGTGTACAACCCAGTGTTTTCCAACAACGACAAGTCAACACTATCGTACATAATTAAAATGTTCGTTCGCATGATTGTTTTATGTCTCTTAATGTATATTAATATTTTTACATTTCGCACCTAATATTTATAGCAAATGTATTTTTTGCGAATTTGGGTTATTACAAATCATTGATGGACATCATATTCATTGTATATATAGAATATGTGGATTGCTTTACAGTCTAGTGATGAAGTAAAATATCTAAATAGCTGCAGGTTGATACTGTATAACATTGCATGCATTCAATATAACTGTTCGCATAATGCTGAGTGAACGGTTGTATTGAATTTGTACAGTGAAATAGTATATGGCAATGATTCTTAATAACATAAAATTGCAAAGATACTTTTGCTATAAATATTATATCTCAAAAGTTAAATTATTGATATACATGTTGTGATACAAAATAAACACAACATTTTAACTGTATGATTCTGTTGACTTGTTGGAAAACACTGGGTTGTATACTATGTTACACATTGTCACTTGTGTACGTTACTGGAAGGCACGCTGTATTAATAAAATGTACGTGCAAACATGTTTTATGTCTTTACATGTACTGTGTCACATGAAATATATAAGCATGTTGTTGAGAAGCACTCACAATTATTTTACGTAGAACATTAACACGTTGACTACCAACTACGAGATATCTCGTAGGTTGTTTACTTGCCCAGGACGCCAACTACGAGCTATCTCGTCGCTTCATTACTTGATGAAATCAAATTGGTTTCATAGACCAGAATCGTGAAAAGTTCCGTGGCAGTCAATGTGTTAAAAAAGATAACAATTTTGTTTTTAATTGTATAATATACGTACCAAACTGATCCTGCTCAAATGCTTCTTCGTTTACCTCCATTTTATCTGAAAATATTATATTTCAATAATCTTATATGTTAACGATTGTTTCTTTTTTTTTTTTACTTCGTCATCGAGCTGTATATTAACGATTGAAACTTAGGTTATAATCTACTTATTTCTCTA
This sequence comes from Dinoponera quadriceps, assembly GCF_001313825.1. NCBI lineage: Eukaryota > Metazoa > Arthropoda > Insecta > Hymenoptera > Formicidae > Dinoponera > Dinoponera quadriceps. The sequence continues at coordinate 3,429 of NW_014557608.1, read as the reverse complement.
ACATATACACATAAAATATAAATTCATCTATTTATCTATTACATTTTCAGGATAATGAATGGTAATTATTATAAAAATAACAAAGTACATACCTACTTTTTAATTTCTTTCTCGATATTTGTTTTTTACGAAACGAGTAAATGTTCTCGCAAGTTTCTCTTCATCCGCTAATCCGATTGTCCCACGGACAATTTAGAAATCTGATTAGTCTAGAGAATTTGTTTCCCTTATACATTGATAGCATTGCGATTGATTCGATTGGAAATCCGATTGCTACACTTAAACATCCTTAATTCGGAGATTGGAGAATATATCTATAATTCCAGGAATTAACGGGTACGCGACGGAACATCCGACAGTGGGTGCGTTCGCTTTGAACGCTTACGCATTTTAAACTGTTATAACCATCACCGTTCCTTTTGACAACGTGAGCACCCATAGAACGCGTAATGACGTTATTAGGTCTGTTTTTTCGCTACACTAAAACTTCACTAGAACTGCACTGAATTGAATTGAACCGCACTGGGAAAGACAGAATAGTTCAGTGCAAAAGTGCAATGAAGAGATCTGTTCATTTTCGTTGCACCGCTGAAACGCCAGTGTAGTAAACAACATGGCGCATCACATGGCATTATTTGATTCTTCTGACGAAGAGGATTTTGTTGTAATATAACCACTATTACAACCTATTGTAGATGAAAACGATGAGTGTAATATACAACTAAATATAGCAAATTTATCAATAATTTATAATATTATATACCCTACCGATTATAAATTTAAATAAATGACCAAATATAAAATAAATATAAATATAAAACCATAAAAATATCTTGACATCTTAAATTCATCCTTGTGGCATGTTTACTGGACATTACTGCCGTGTATGTGTGTCTTATGGTATAATATTATCAAGTTTTGAAAATGGAATAAAGAAGATGTTTCACACATTTCAATATAACGCAAGCCACATACCTGATAGAAATTTTTCGTATAAATTTCCGTTACGCTTACGTGCACTTCCATGCTACATTTTCATGCACTGCACTGACCACACTCTTGACTCAGTGCAACAGTTCACTGAACTGCCTGCACTATATGCTGTTGCACTGCGAAAACGAACAGCATTGATGACGTCATTCTCGATATAAAGAGCGCTTTAGTGTAAACTCCTTGCACTGGTGTGCACTAGTTCAGAGTGTTTTGAAAAAAAGTAGACCTATTGTTTCATCATAACTCGCACTTACAACTGCTTCTCCATTAGGGCAGCGTGATCGTGAACGCTTACAGCGCATGAACATCTAAAGCCAGCGGCACGCGATGCCTATTTTCGTGCTAGATTGTTTGTTGGATGGAAATACTGCGTTTTGATTGGTATATTGTCATCCATTTTTGGAAATGCACCAAATAGAATGCAGTATTTCTATCCAACAAGCAATCCAGCACGAAACAAATATCATGTGCCGATGGCTTAAAGAGAATGCAAATCTGTAACTTGTGAATACAAAAGTAAACATGGCAAACGAGAAGTTTGCAATGCAGCTGAAAGATTTTGAAACGGGAAACATATATATATATATATATATATAACATTTATAACTCCAGAGAAAGCAACACGTATAGAAACTGGTAAGTTTATTATTGTTAAAGTTATAAACTGCTAGTAAGAAAATATGTTTTTCTTAGTTAAACCAAATATCAAATGTATTACGAGTTTTTAGGAGCAAAACATAGATGTTTTAGTGCTATTATAATATTAATATTATCTTTCTAATATTAATATAATTGTGGGAAAATATAATGTCTAGTGTGTGATGTTTGAACAAATAATATTGGAATCAATTTTTATCCATCATTAACGCGCTTACAACCGCTCATAAATACCAAAGGAAACGATTTGGTGTAAGCATTTGTAGACGCTTAACAACCAAAAGGAACGACTGAAAATAGCGCTTATAAGCATGAGCGGTTACAATGCGTGAGCGTCCAAAGAGAACGCACCCAATGTCCTATTGTAGAAAGAGACAGTATTATACCCCTCTTACCTCAGATTTGCCACCGGGTCTGCCTTATATTCTTTCATCCCTATATTCTTAGATCCATGGTCTATACCTGTTTTCATCCGTTTAAATTTCTAACCTGCATTTATATTCTTTGTGTACGGAACTAACTGCATTATTATAATTTACTGTTTATGGTTGTAATTCTTCGTCTAGCTAAATTTTGAAACTCTCTAATCGATATCCGTTGCTTCTAACAACGGTGCGCATTTCTTTTGATAAATGCTATTTTCACCGCGCTGGCGGGAAAAACGTAACCTGTCGTTAGACCGCCGAAACTGAAGATATTGACGGATAGATTGTGAAATAGTTGAAGTTGAGGTAATAGAAATAATTTAATTCTTTATTCGATCATTTTCAACATAGTTTACGAATATTACGACACATTCGTTTAGATTTGCACGTGTGTACGATATCAAATGGCTGAAAGATTGGAAGATCTGAATTTACCCAATGCTGTGGTTACCAGAATTATAAAAGAAGCTTTGCCTGATGGAGTTACGGTTGGAAAAGACGCTAGAACAGCAGTAGCGAAAGCTGCGTCTATTTTCATATTGTATCTCACGTCATCTGCCAATATAATAGCCAAGAAAGGAAATCGCAAAACTATCAGTGGACAGGATGTTATTCAAGCAATGACTGATATCGAATTTGATCAGTTTGTTGACCCACTGCAAGATTCATTGGAAAATTTTAAGAAGGTTCAAAAAGAAAAGAAAGATGCTACATCAAAGAAAAAGCAACAGAAAAAGGATGAAGATGATGCAGGAGATGAAGAAGATACTTCTGGAAGAGAAATTATAGTTTTCTGATGCGTATAATTGAGCAGTTGTATAATTTTTTACCACTTAAGTTATTAAAAGAAAGGGAAAGGAAAAGAACAGAGATATCAAGCGCTCATGTGTGAACAATAATAAAAATCATACATTGATATAAACAAAAAATATTAAAATACTTTTTTAAACTCTATATTTATGTACGTCGTTTTGAATTAGTTGAGATAAATGATTTAAAGATTGTATACAAGTGAATTATTTGCAAACGAGATTTTTATTATATTATTCAATAGGAAATTTGTTCACGACTAATTAACATAACTAATATACATAAGTGACAAAGAGGAAAATATTAGAATTTAAATTTCACAGATGAAATTTAAATGATCAGTAAGGCTCAACTTGAAGGTGTTTTCACATGGTTATTTATAAAAATTTTGTTGTATAAATTATCATTTACAAAAGCTTACACGCAACGCTGGTCTCCCATTATCGCATTCAACTACAAACAGATCTTACAGTCGCTTATTTTCATGGTTTCTCTCATATATATACAGGGTGGACCATTTTAATCCATCCAGTCGAATATTTCG
>NW_014557607.1:0-512 GCF_001313825.1 Dinoponera quadriceps | reverse complement strand
TTCTACTCGTCCTGTAAGAACATATCTTTTCTGTACTGACTGAAAATTGCATTTTTGCGGTCCGTGTATGACAAAAGTCTATAAAATATCGATGATTGTGAAAGTCAAGGGGACTCGCAATAAAAAAGCACCCCGACTAGTGAGAGTCAAGGGGACACGCTGTAAAAAAATACCCCGACTAGTGAGAGGCAAGGGGACTCACTGTAAAAAAGCACCCCGACNCCGACTAGTGAGAGGCAAGGGGACTCACTGTAAAAAAGCACCCCAAATGAGACATATTTTTACCACATCCACGCCGTTGTCTCTGGGTTACGCTAAGAGTAAAACATCACAGTAAATTCAAGGCAGACATTTGATATACTATTTAGTACTTTCATTGAATAAATATTTTAAATAACAAAGACTAGATGCCCAATCAAAAAAACTGTTGTGAAAAAGAGCATATATAGATAAAAGTTAAATCATTTTTTTCTCGAGAACTATAGAGTTTGACCAAAACTTTCTAAGAGTAA